>NC_072418.2:63413125-63723750 GCF_028858775.2 Pan troglodytes
CCATGTTTATACAGATAGTGGTGTAGATATTTCCATGTATATACAGATGGCTGTGTAGATATTTCCATGTTTATACAGATGACTTTGTAATTATTTCCATGTTTATACAGATGGCTGTGTAGAAATTTCCATGTTTATACAGATGGCTGTGTGGATATTTCCATGTTTATACAGATGACTTTGTAGGTATTTCCATGTTTATACAGATGGCGGTGTAGACATTTCCATGTTTATAGAGATAACTGTGTAGATATTTCCATGTTTATACAGATAGCGGTGTAGATATTTCCATGTTTATACAGATCGCGATGTAGATATTTCCATGTTTATGCAGATCGCGGTGTAGATATTTCCATGTTTATACAGATAGCGGTGTAGATATTTCCATGTTTTTACAGATATCGGTGTAGGTATTTCCATGTTTACACAGATTGCGGTGTAGATATTTCCATCTTTCTACAGATGGCATTGTAGATATTTCCATGTTTATACAGATGACTGTATAGGTATTTCCATGTTTTTACAGATGGCGGTGCAGATATTTCCATGTTTATAGAGATAGCGGTGTAGATATTTCCATGTTTGTACAGATGGCGGTGTTGATATTTCCATCTATACAGAGATGGCCGTGTAGATATTTCCATGTTTATTCAGATGTCGGCGTAGATATTTCCAAGGACATGCAGATGGCGGTGTGGTTATTTCCATGTTTATACAGATAGCGGTGTAGGTATTTCCATGTTTACACAGATGGTGGTGTAGATATTTCCGTGTTTATACACATGGCGGAGTAGATACTTCCATCTTTATGGAGATGGCAGTGTAGATATTTTCATGTTCATAGAGATGGCGATGTAGATATTTCCATATTTATAGAGATAGCGGTGTAGATATTTCCATCTTTCTACAGATGGCAGTGTAGATATTTCCATGTTTATACAGATGGCCGTGTAGATATTTCCATATTTATACAGATGTCTGTGTAGATATTTCCATGTGCATACAGATGGTATTTTAGCTATTTCCATGTTTATACAGATGGTGGTGTAGATATTTCCATGTTTATTCAGATGACTGTGTAGATATTTCCATGTTTTTACAGATGGCAGTGTAGATATTTCAATGTTTATATAGATGGCACTGTTGATATTTCCATGTTTATACAGATAACGGTGGAGATATTTCCATGTTTATACAGAGAGCAGTGGAGATATTTCCATGTTTATACACATAGCGGTGTACATATTTCCATGTTTATAGAGACAGCGGTGTAGGTATTTCCATGTTTATACAGATAGCGGTGCAGTTATTTCCATGTTTACACAGATGCCTATGCAGATATTTCCATATTTATACAGAGGGCTGTGTAGATATTTCTATATTTATACAGATGGCAGTGTAGATATTTAAATGTTCCTACACATGACTGTGTAGGTATTTCCATGTTTATACAGATGTCTTTGTAGTTATTTCCATGTTTATAGAGATAGCAGTGCAGACAATTCCATGTTTATACAGATAGCGGTGTATATATTTCCATGTTTATACAGATCATGGTGTAGATATTTCCATGTTTATACAGATACCGGTGTAGATATTTCCATGTTTGTACAGATGGCGGTGTTGATATTTCCATCTATAAACTGATTGCCGTGTAGGTATTTCCATGTGTATAGAGATGGCATTGTAGATATTTCCATGTTTATACAGATGGTGGTGTAGATATTTCCATGTTTACACAGATGACTGTTTAGTTATTTCCATGTTTATACAGATGGCGGTGTAGATATATCCAAGTTTATAGAGATAGCGGTGTAGATATTTCCATATTTATACAGATAACGGTGCAGAAGTTTCCATGTTTATACAGATAGCAGTGTAAATATTTCCATGTTTATACAGATCACGGTGTAGATATTACCATGTTTATAGAGATAGCGGTGTAGATATTTCCATGTTTATACCGATAGCGGTGTTGATATTTCCGTGTTTATACAGACCACGGTGTAGATATTTCCATGTTTATACAGATAGCGGTGCAGATATTTCCATGGATATGTAGATGGCGGTGTAGATATTTCCATGTTTATACAGATAGCGGTGTAGTTATTTCCATGTTTATATAGATAGCGGTGTAGATATTTCCATGTATGTACACATGGCTGTGTAGATATTTCCATGTTTATACAGAGGGCGGTGTAGATATTTCCATGTTTATACAGATAACTTTGTAAGTATTTCCATGTTTATACAGATGGCGGTGTAGTTATTTCGATGTTTATAGAGATAGCAGTGGAGATATTTCCATGTTTATACGGATAGCGGTGTAGATATTTCCATGATTATACTGATCGTGGTGTTGACATTTCCATGTTTATAGAGATGGCGGTGTAGATATTTCCAAGTTCATAGAGATAGCGGTGTTGATTTTTCCATGTTTATAGAGATAGCGGTGTGGATATTTCCATGTTTATACAGATAGGGGTGTAGATATTTCCCTGTTCATAGAGATGGCGGTGTAGATATTTCCATGATTATACAGATCACGGTGTAGATATTTCCTTGTTTATACAAATAGCGGTGTAGTTATTTCCATGTTTATACAGATAGTGGTGTAGATATTTCCATGTATATACAGATGGCTGTGTAGATATTTCCATGTTTATACAGATGGCTGTGTAGATATTTCCATGTTTATACAGATGACTTTGTAGGTATTTCCATGTTTATACAGATGGAGGTGTAGATATTTCCATGTTTATAGAGATAACTGTGTAGATATTTCCATGTTTATACAGATAGCGGTGTACATAATTACATGTTTATACAGATCGCGTTGTAGGTATTTCCATGTTTATACAGATCGCGGTGTAGATATTTCCATGTTTATACAGATAGCGGTGTAGATATTTCCATGTTTTTACAGATATCGGTGTAGATATTTCCATGTTTACACAGATTGCGGTGTAGATATTTCCATCTTTCTACAGAAGGCATTGTAGATATTTCCATGTTTATACAGATGACTGTATAGGTATTTCCATGTTTTTACAGATGGCAGTGCAGATATTTCCATGTCTATAGAGATAGCGGTGTAGATATTTCCATGTTTGTACAGATGGCGGTGTTGATATTTCCATCTATACACAGATGGTCGTGTAGATATTTCCATGTTTATTCAGATGGCGGCGTAGATATTTCCAAGGACATGCAGATGGCGGTGTAGTTATTTCCATGTTTATACAGATAGCGGTGTTGGTATTTCCATGTTTACACAGATGGTGGTGTAGATATTTCCGTGTTTATACACATGGCGGAGTAGATACTTCCATCTTTATGGAGATGGCAGTGTAGATATATTCATGTTCATAGAGATGGCGGTGTAGATATTTCCATATTTATAGAGATAGCGGTGTAGATATTTCCATCTTTCTACAGATGGCAGTGTAGATATTTCCATGTTTATGCAGATGGCCGTGTAGATATTTCCATATTTATACAGATGTCTGTGTAGATATTTCCATGTGTATACAGATGGTATTGTAGCTATTTCCATGTTTATACAGATGGTGGTGTAGATATTTCCATGTTTATTCAGATGAATATGTAAATATTTCCATGTTTTTACAGATGGCAGTGTAGATATTTCAATGTTTATATAGATGGCGCTGTTGATATTTCCATGTTTATACAGAGAGCAGTGGAGATATTTCCATGTTTATACACATAGCGGTGTACATATTTCCATGTTTACACAGATGCCTATGCAGATATTTCCATATTTATACGGAGGGCTGTGTAGATATTTCTATATTTATACAGATGGCAGTGCAGATATTTAAATGTTCCTACACATGACTGTGTAGATATTTCCATGTTTATACAGATGTCTTTGTAGTTATTTCCATGTTTATAGAGATAGCGGTGCAGATATTTCAATGTTTATACAGATAGCGGTGTATATATTTCCATGTTTATACAGATCATGGTGTAGATATTTCCATGTTTATACAGATACCGGTGTAGTTATTTCCATGTTTATACAGACCGCAGTGTAGATATTTCCATGTTTATAGATATAGCAGTGTAGATATTTCCATGTTTGTACAGATGCCGGTGTTGATGTTTCCATCTATACACTGATTGCCGTGTAGGTATTTCCATGTGTATACAGATGGCATTGTAGATATTTCCATGTTTATACAGATGGTGGTGTACATATTTCCATGTTTACACAGATGACTGTATAGGTATTTCCATGTTTATACAGATGGCGGTGTAGATATTTCCAAGTTTATAGAGATAGCAGTGTAGACATTTCCATATTTATACAGATAACGGTGTAAAAGTTTCCATGTTTATACAGATAGCGGTGTAAATATTTCCATGTTTATACAGATCACGGTGTAGATATTTCCATGTTTATAGAGATAGCGGTGTAGATATTTCCATGTTTATACCGATAACGGTATTGATATTTCCATGTTTATACAGACCGCGGTGTAGTTATTTCCATGTTTATAAAGATAGCGGTGCAGAAATTTCCATGTTTGTACAGATGGCGGTGTTGATATTTCCATCTATACACAGATGACCGTGTAGATATATCCATGTTTATACAGATGGCGGCGCAGATATGTCCATGGATATGTAGATGGCGGTGTAGATATTTCCATGTTTATAGAGATAGCGGTGTAGTTATTTCCATGTTTATATAGATAGCGGTGTAGATATTTCCATGTATGTACACATGGCTGTGTAGATATTTCCATGTTTATACAGATGGCGGTGTAGATATTTCCATGTTTATACAGATAACTTTGTAAGTATTTCCATGTTTATACAGATGGCGGTGTAGATATTTCGATGTTTATAGAGATAGCAGTGGAGATATTTCCATGTTTATACAGATAGCGGTGTAGATATTTCCATGTTTATACTGATCGTGGTGTAGACATTTCCATGTATGTAGAGATGGCGGTGTAGATATTTCCATGTTCATAGAGATAGCGGTGTTGATTTTTCCATGTTTATAGAGATAGTGGTGTGGATATTTCCATGTTTATACAGATAGGTGTGTAGATATTTCCCTGTTTATAGAGATGGCGGTGTAGATATTTCCATGTTTATACAGATCACAGTGTAGATATTTCCTTGTTTATACAAATAGCGGTGTAGTTATTTCCATGTTTATACAGATAGTGGTGTAGATATTTCCATGTTTATAGAGATGGCTGTGTAGATATTTCCATGTTTATACAGATGGCTGTGTAGATATTTCCATGTTTATACAGATGACTTTGTAGATATTTCCATGTTTATACAAATGGCGGTGTCGATATTTCCAAGTTTATAGAGATAGCGGTGTAGACATTTCCATATTTTTACAGATAACGGTGTAGAAGTTTCCATGTTTATACAGATAGCGGTGTAAATATTTCCCTGTTTATACAGATCACGGTGTAGATATTTCCATGTTTATAGAGATAGCGGTGTAGATATTTCCATGTTTATACCGATAGCGGTATTGATATTTCTATGTTTATACAGACCGCGGTGTAGTTATTTCCATGTTTATACAGACAGCGGTGCAGAAATTTCCATGTTTGTACAGATGGCGGTGTTGATATTTCCATCTATACACAGATGACCGTGTAGATATTTCCATGTTTATACAGATGGCGGCGCAGATATTTCCATGGATATGTAGATGGCGGTGTAGATATTTCCATGTTTATACAGATAGCGGTGTAGTTATTTCCATGTTTATATAGATAGCGGTGTAGATATTTCCATGTATGTACACATGGCTGTGTAGATATTTCCATGTTTATACAGATGGCGGTGTAGATATTTCCATGTTTATACAGATAACTTTGTAAGTATTTCCATGTTTATACAGATGGCGGTGTAGATATTTCGATGTTTATAGAGATAGCAGTGGAGATATTTCCATGTTTATACAGATAGCGGTGTAGATATTTCCATGTTTATACTGATCGTGGTGTAGACATTTCCATGTATGTAGAGATGGCGGTGTAGATATTTCCATGTTCATAGAGATAGCGGTGTTGATTTTTCCATGTTTATAGAGATAGTGGTGTGGATATTTCCATGTTTATACAGATAGGTGTGTAGATATTTCCCTGTTTATAGAGATGGCGGTGTAGATATTTCCATGTTTATACAGATCACAGTGTAGATATTTCCTTGTTTATACAAATAGCGGTGTAGTTATTTCCATGTTTATACAGATAGTGGTGTAGATATTTCCATGTTTATAGAGATGGCTGTGTAGATATTTCCATGTTTATACAGATGGCTGTGTAGATATTTCCATGTTTATACAGATGACTTTGTAGATATTTCCATGTTTATACAAATGGCGGTGTCGATATTTCCAAGTTTATAGAGATAGCGGTGTAGACATTTCCATATTTTTACAGATAACGGTGTAGAAGTTTCCATGTTTATACAGATAGCGGTGTAAATATTTCCCTGTTTATACAGATCACGGTGTAGATATTTCCATGTTTATAGAGATAGCGGTGTAGATATTTCCATGTTTATACCGATAGCGGTATTGATATTTCTATGTTTATACAGACCGCGGTGTAGTTATTTCCATGTTTATACAGACAGCGGTGCAGAAATTTCCATGTTTGTACAGATGGCGGTGTTGATATTTCCATCTATACACAGATGACCGTGTAGATATTTCCATGTTTATACAGATGGCGGCGCAGATATTTCCATGGATATGTAGATGGCGGTGTAGATATTTCCATGTTTATACAGATAGCGGTGTAGTTATTTCCATGTTTATATAGATAGCGGTGTAGATATTTCCATGTATGTACACATGGCTGTGTAGATATTTCCATGTTTATACAGATGGCGGTGTAGATATTTCCATGTTTATACAGATAACTTTGTAAGTATTTCCATGTTTATACAGATGGCGGTGTAGATATTTCGATGTTTATAGAGATAGCAGTGGAGATATTTCCATGTTTATACAGATAGCGGTGTAGATATTTCCATGTTTATACTGATCGTGGTGTAGACATTTCCATGTTTATAGAGATGGCGGTGTAGATATTTCCATGTTCATAGAGATAGCGGTGTTGATTTTTCCATGTTTATAGAGATAGTGGTGTGGATATTTCCATGTTTATACAGATATGTGTGTAGATATTTCCCTGTTTATAGAGATGGCGGTGTAGATATTTCCATGTTTATACAGATCACAGTGTAGATATTTCCTTGTTTATACAAATAGCGGTGTAGTTATTTCCATGTTTATACAGATAGTGGTGTAGATATTTCCATGTCTATAGAGATAGCGGTGTAGATATTTCCATGTTTGTACAGATGGCGGTGTTGATATTTCCATCTATACACAGATGGTCGTGTAGATATTTCCATGTTTATTCAGATGGCGGCGTAGATATTTCCAAGGACATGCAGATGGCGGTGTAGTTATTTCCATGTTTATACAGATAGCGGTGTTGGTATTTCCATGTTTACACAGATGGTGGTGTAGATATTTCCGTGTTTATACACATGGCGGAGTAGATACTTCCATCTTTATGGAGATGGCAGTGTAGATATATTCATGTTCATAGAGATGGCGGTGTAGATATTTCCATATTTATAGAGATAGCGGTGTAGATATTTCCATCTTTCTACAGATGGCAGTGTAGATATTTCCATGTTTATGCAGATGGCCGTGTAGATATTTCCATATTTATACAGATGTCTGTGTAGATATTTCCATGTGTATACAGATGGTATTGTAGCTATTTCCATGTTTATACAGATGGTGGTGTAGATATTTCCATGTTTATTCAGATGAATATGTAAATATTTCCATGTTTTTACAGATGGCAGTGTAGATATTTCAATGTTTATATAGATGGCGCTGTTGATATTTCCATGTTTATACAGAGAGCAGTGGAGATATTTCCATGTTTATACACATAGCGGTGTACATATTTCCATGTTTACACAGATGCCTATGCAGATATTTCCATATTTATACGGAGGGCTGTGTAGATATTTCTATATTTATACAGATGGCAGTGCAGATATTTAAATGTTCCTACACATGACTGTGTAGATATTTCCATGTTTATACAGATGTCTTTGTAGTTATTTCCATGTTTATAGAGATAGCGGTGCAGATATTTCAATGTTTATACAGATAGCGGTGTATATATTTCCATGTTTATACAGATCATGGTGTAGATATTTCCATGTTTATACAGATACCGGTGTAGTTATTTCCATGTTTATACAGACCGCAGTGTAGATATTTCCATGTTTATAGATATAGCAGTGTAGATATTTCCATGTTTGTACAGATGCCGGTGTTGATGTTTCCATCTATACACTGATTGCCGTGTAGGTATTTCCATGTGTATACAGATGGCATTGTAGATATTTCCATGTTTATACAGATGGTGGTGTACATATTTCCATGTTTACACAGATGACTGTATAGGTATTTCCATGTTTATACAGATGGCGGTGTAGATATTTCCAAGTTTATAGAGATAGCAGTGTAGACATTTCCATATTTATACAGATAACGGTGTAAAAGTTTCCATGTTTATACAGATAGCGGTGTAAATATTTCCATGTTTATACAGATCACGGTGTAGATATTTCCATGTTTATAGAGATAGCGGTGTAGATATTTCCATGTTTATACCGATAACGGTATTGATATTTCCATGTTTATACAGACCGCGGTGTAGTTATTTCCATGTTTATAAAGATAGCGGTGCAGAAATTTCCATGTTTGTACAGATGGCGGTGTTGATATTTCCATCTATACACAGATGACCGTGTAGATATATCCATGTTTATACAGATGGCGGCGCAGATATGTCCATGGATATGTAGATGGCGGTGTAGATATTTCCATGTTTATAGAGATAGCGGTGTAGTTATTTCCATGTTTATATAGATAGCGGTGTAGATATTTCCATGTATGTACACATGGCTGTGTAGATATTTCCATGTTTATACAGATGGCGGTGTAGATATTTCCATGTTTATACAGATAACTTTGTAAGTATTTCCATGTTTATACAGATGGCGGTGTAGATATTTCGATGTTTATAGAGATAGCAGTGGAGATATTTCCATGTTTATACAGATAGCGGTGTAGATATTTCCATGTTTATACTGATCGTGGTGTAGACATTTCCATGTATGTAGAGATGGCGGTGTAGATATTTCCATGTTCATAGAGATAGCGGTGTTGATTTTTCCATGTTTATAGAGATAGTGGTGTGGATATTTCCATGTTTATACAGATAGGTGTGTAGATATTTCCCTGTTTATAGAGATGGCGGTGTAGATATTTCCATGTTTATACAGATCACAGTGTAGATATTTCCTTGTTTATACAAATAGCGGTGTAGTTATTTCCATGTTTATACAGATAGTGGTGTAGATATTTCCATGTTTATAGAGATGGCTGTGTAGATATTTCCATGTTTATACAGATGGCTGTGTAGATATTTCCATGTTTATACAGATGACTTTGTAGATATTTCCATGTTTATACAAATGGCGGTGTCGATATTTCCAAGTTTATAGAGATAGCGGTGTAGACATTTCCATATTTTTACAGATAACGGTGTAGAAGTTTCCATGTTTATACAGATAGCGGTGTAAATATTTCCCTGTTTATACAGATCACGGTGTAGATATTTCCATGTTTATAGAGATAGCGGTGTAGATATTTCCATGTTTATACCGATAGCGGTATTGATATTTCTATGTTTATACAGACCGCGGTGTAGTTATTTCCATGTTTATACAGACAGCGGTGCAGAAATTTCCATGTTTGTACAGATGGCGGTGTTGATATTTCCATCTATACACAGATGACCGTGTAGATATTTCCATGTTTATACAGATGGCGGCGCAGATATTTCCATGGATATGTAGATGGCGGTGTAGATATTTCCATGTTTATACAGATAGCGGTGTAGTTATTTCCATGTTTATATAGATAGCGGTGTAGATATTTCCATGTATGTACACATGGCTGTGTAGATATTTCCATGTTTATACAGATGGCGGTGTAGATATTTCCATGTTTATACAGATAACTTTGTAAGTATTTCCATGTTTATACAGATGGCGGTGTAGATATTTCGATGTTTATAGAGATAGCAGTGGAGATATTTCCATGTTTATACAGATAGCGGTGTAGATATTTCCATGTTTATACTGATCGTGGTGTAGACATTTCCATGTATGTAGAGATGGCGGTGTAGATATTTCCATGTTCATAGAGATAGCGGTGTTGATTTTTCCATGTTTATAGAGATAGTGGTGTGGATATTTCCATGTTTATACAGATAGGTGTGTAGATATTTCCCTGTTTATAGAGATGGCGGTGTAGATATTTCCATGTTTATACAGATCACAGTGTAGATATTTCCTTGTTTATACAAATAGCGGTGTAGTTATTTCCATGTTTATACAGATAGTGGTGTAGATATTTCCATGTTTATAGAGATGGCTGTGTAGATATTTCCATGTTTATACAGATGGCTGTGTAGATATTTCCATGTTTATACAGATGACTTTGTAGATATTTCCATGTTTATACAAATGGCGGTGTCGATATTTCCAAGTTTATAGAGATAGCGGTGTAGACATTTCCATATTTTTACAGATAACGGTGTAGAAGTTTCCATGTTTATACAGATAGCGGTGTAAATATTTCCCTGTTTATACAGATCACGGTGTAGATATTTCCATGTTTATAGAGATAGCGGTGTAGATATTTCCATGTTTATACCGATAGCGGTATTGATATTTCTATGTTTATACAGACCGCGGTGTAGTTATTTCCATGTTTATACAGACAGCGGTGCAGAAATTTCCATGTTTGTACAGATGGCGGTGTTGATATTTCCATCTATACACAGATGACCGTGTAGATATTTCCATGTTTATACAGATGGCGGCGCAGATATTTCCATGGATATGTAGATGGCGGTGTAGATATTTCCATGTTTATACAGATAGCGGTGTAGTTATTTCCATGTTTATATAGATAGCGGTGTAGATATTTCCATGTATGTACACATGGCTGTGTAGATATTTCCATGTTTATACAGATGGCGGTGTAGATATTTCCATGTTTATACAGATAACTTTGTAAGTATTTCCATGTTTATACAGATGGCGGTGTAGATATTTCGATGTTTATAGAGATAGCAGTGGAGATATTTCCATGTTTATACAGATAGCGGTGTAGATATTTCCATGTTTATACTGATCGTGGTGTAGACATTTCCATGTTTATAGAGATGGCGGTGTAGATATTTCCATGTTCATAGAGATAGCGGTGTTGATTTTTCCATGTTTATAGAGATAGTGGTGTGGATATTTCCATGTTTATACAGATATGTGTGTAGATATTTCCCTGTTTATAGAGATGGCGGTGTAGATATTTCCATGTTTATACAGATCACAGTGTAGATATTTCCTTGTTTATACAAATAGCGGTGTAGTTATTTCCATGTTTATACAGATAGTGGTGTAGATATTTCCATGTCTATAGAGATAGCGGTGTAGATATTTCCATGTTTGTACAGATGGCGGTGTTGATATTTCCATCTATACACAGATGGTCGTGTAGATATTTCCATGTTTATTCAGATGGCGGCGTAGATATTTCCAAGGACATGCAGATGGCGGTGTAGTTATTTCCATGTTTATACAGATAGCGGTGTTGGTATTTCCATGTTTACACAGATGGTGGTGTAGATATTTCCGTGTTTATACACATGGCGGAGTAGATACTTCCATCTTTATGGAGATGGCAGTGTAGATATATTCATGTTCATAGAGATGGCGGTGTAGATATTTCCATATTTATAGAGATAGCGGTGTAGATATTTCCATCTTTCTACAGATGGCAGTGTAGATATTTCCATGTTTATGCAGATGGCCGTGTAGATATTTCCATATTTATACAGATGTCTGTGTAGATATTTCCATGTGTATACAGATGGTATTGTAGCTATTTCCATGTTTATACAGATGGTGGTGTAGATATTTCCATGTTTATTCAGATGAATATGTAAATATTTCCATGTTTTTACAGATGGCAGTGTAGATATTTCAATGTTTATATAGATGGCGCTGTTGATATTTCCATGTTTATACAGAGAGCAGTGGAGATATTTCCATGTTTATACACATAGCGGTGTACATATTTCCATGTTTACACAGATGCCTATGCAGATATTTCCATATTTATACGGAGGGCTGTGTAGATATTTCTATATTTATACAGATGGCAGTGCAGATATTTAAATGTTCCTACACATGACTGTGTAGATATTTCCATGTTTATACAGATGTCTTTGTAGTTATTTCCATGTTTATAGAGATAGCGGTGCAGATATTTCAATGTTTATACAGATAGCGGTGTATATATTTCCATGTTTATACAGATCATGGTGTAGATATTTCCATGTTTATACAGATACCGGTGTAGTTATTTCCATGTTTATACAGACCGCAGTGTAGATATTTCCATGTTTATAGATATAGCAGTGTAGATATTTCCATGTTTGTACAGATGCCGGTGTTGATGTTTCCATCTATACACTGATTGCCGTGTAGGTATTTCCATGTGTATACAGATGGCATTGTAGATATTTCCATGTTTATACAGATGGTGGTGTACATATTTCCATGTTTACACAGATGACTGTATAGGTATTTCCATGTTTATACAGATGGCGGTGTAGATATTTCCAAGTTTATAGAGATAGCAGTGTAGACATTTCCATATTTATACAGATAACGGTGTAAAAGTTTCCATGTTTATACAGATAGCGGTGTAAATATTTCCATGTTTATACAGATCACGGTGTAGATATTTCCATGTTTATAGAGATAGCGGTGTAGATATTTCCATGTTTATACCGATAACGGTATTGATATTTCCATGTTTATACAGACCGCGGTGTAGTTATTTCCATGTTTATAAAGATAGCGGTGCAGAAATTTCCATGTTTGTACAGATGGCGGTGTTGATATTTCCATCTATACACAGATGACCGTGTAGATATATCCATGTTTATACAGATGGCGGCGCAGATATGTCCATGGATATGTAGATGGCGGTGTAGATATTTCCATGTTTATAGAGATAGCGGTGTAGTTATTTCCATGTTTATATAGATAGCGGTGTAGATATTTCCATGTATGTACACATGGCTGTGTAGATATTTCCATGTTTATACAGATGGCGGTGTAGATATTTCCATGTTTATACAGATAACTTTGTAAGTATTTCCATGTTTATACAGATGGCGGTGTAGATATTTCGATGTTTATAGAGATAGCAGTGGAGATATTTCCATGTTTATACAGATAGCGGTGTAGATATTTCCATGTTTATACTGATCGTGGTGTAGACATTTCCATGTATGTAGAGATGGCGGTGTAGATATTTCCATGTTCATAGAGATAGCGGTGTTGATTTTTCCATGTTTATAGAGATAGTGGTGTGGATATTTCCATGTTTATACAGATAGGTGTGTAGATATTTCCCTGTTTATAGAGATGGCGGTGTAGATATTTCCATGTTTATACAGATCACAGTGTAGATATTTCCTTGTTTATACAAATAGCGGTGTAGTTATTTCCATGTTTATACAGATAGTGGTGTAGATATTTCCATGTTTATAGAGATGGCTGTGTAGATATTTCCATGTTTATACAGATGGCTGTGTAGATATTTCCATGTTTATACAGATGACTTTGTAGATATTTCCATGTTTATACAAATGGCGGTGTCGATATTTCCAAGTTTATAGAGATAGCGGTGTAGACATTTCCATATTTTTACAGATAACGGTGTAGAAGTTTCCATGTTTATACAGATAGCGGTGTAAATATTTCCCTGTTTATACAGATCACGGTGTAGATATTTCCATGTTTATAGAGATAGCGGTGTAGATATTTCCATGTTTATACCGATAGCGGTATTGATATTTCTATGTTTATACAGACCGCGGTGTAGTTATTTCCATGTTTATACAGACAGCGGTGCAGAAATTTCCATGTTTGTACAGATGGCGGTGTTGATATTTCCATCTATACACAGATGACCGTGTAGATATTTCCATGTTTATACAGATGGCGGCGCAGATATTTCCATGGATATGTAGATGGCGGTGTAGATATTTCCATGTTTATACAGATAGCGGTGTAGTTATTTCCATGTTTATATAGATAGCGGTGTA
The DNA here is from genome assembly GCF_028858775.2 of Pan troglodytes. Taxonomy (NCBI): domain Eukaryota; kingdom Metazoa; phylum Chordata; class Mammalia; order Primates; family Hominidae; genus Pan; species Pan troglodytes. The sequence continues at coordinate 63,427,423 of NC_072418.2, forward strand.
GATATTTCCATGTATGTACACATGGCTGTGTAGATATTTCCATGTTTATACAGATGGCGGTGTAGATATTTCCATGTTTATACAGATAACTTTGTAAGTATTTCCATGTTTATACAGATGGCGGTGTAGATATTTCGATGTTTATAGAGATAGCAGTGGAGATATTTCCATGTTTATACAGATAGCGGTGTAGATATTTCCATGTTTATACTGATCGTGGTGTAGACATTTCCATGTATGTAGAGATGGCGGTGTAGATATTTCCATGTTCATAGAGATAGCGGTGTTGATTTTTCCATGTTTATAGAGATAGTGGTGTGGATATTTCCATGTTTATACAGATAGGTGTGTAGATATTTCCCTGTTTATAGAGATGGCGGTGTAGATATTTCCATGTTTATACAGATCACAGTGTAGATATTTCCTTGTTTATACAAATAGCGGTGTAGTTATTTCCATGTTTATACAGATAGTGGTGTAGATATTTCCATGTTTATAGAGATGGCTGTGTAGATATTTCCATGTTTATACAGATGGCTGTGTAGATATTTCCATGTTTATACAGATGACTTTGTAGATATTTCCATGTTTATACAAATGGCGGTGTCGATATTTCCAAGTTTATAGAGATAGCGGTGTAGACATTTCCATATTTTTACAGATAACGGTGTAGAAGTTTCCATGTTTATACAGATAGCGGTGTAAATATTTCCCTGTTTATACAGATCACGGTGTAGATATTTCCATGTTTATAGAGATAGCGGTGTAGATATTTCCATGTTTATACCGATAGCGGTATTGATATTTCTATGTTTATACAGACCGCGGTGTAGTTATTTCCATGTTTATACAGACAGCGGTGCAGAAATTTCCATGTTTGTACAGATGGCGGTGTTGATATTTCCATCTATACACAGATGACCGTGTAGATATTTCCATGTTTATACAGATGGCGGCGCAGATATTTCCATGGATATGTAGATGGCGGTGTAGATATTTCCATGTTTATACAGATAGCGGTGTAGTTATTTCCATGTTTATATAGATAGCGGTGTAGATATTTCCATGTATGTACACATGGCTGTGTAGATATTTCCATGTTTATACAGATGGCGGTGTAGATATTTCCATGTTTATACAGATAACTTTGTAAGTATTTCCATGTTTATACAGATGGCGGTGTAGATATTTCGATGTTTATAGAGATAGCAGTGGAGATATTTCCATGTTTATACAGATAGCGGTGTAGATATTTCCATGTTTATACTGATCGTGGTGTAGACATTTCCATGTTTATAGAGATGGCGGTGTAGATATTTCCATGTTCATAGAGATAGCGGTGTTGATTTTTCCATGTTTATAGAGATAGTGGTGTGGATATTTCCATGTTTATACAGATATGTGTGTAGATATTTCCCTGTTTATAGAGATGGCGGTGTAGATATTTCCATGTTTATACAGATCACAGTGTAGATATTTCCTTGTTTATACAAATAGCGGTGTAGTTATTTCCATGTTTATACAGATAGTGGTGTAGATATTTCCATGTTTATAGAGATGGCTGTGTAGATATTTCCATGTTTATACAGATGGCTGTGTAGATATTTCCATGTTTATACAGATGACTTTGTAGTTATTTCCATGTTTATACAGATGGCGGTGTCGATATTTCCATATTTATAGAGATAACTGTGTAGATATTTCCATGTTTATACAGATAGCGGTGTAGATATTTCCATGTTTATACAGATCGCGGTGTAGATATTTCCATGTTTATACAGATCGCGGTGTAGATATTTCCATGTTTATACAGATAGCGGTGTAGATATTTCCATGTTTTTACAGATATCGGTGTAGATATTTCCATGTTTACACAGATTGCGGTGTAGATATTTCCATCTTTCTACAGATGGCATTGTAGATATTTCCATGTTTATACAGATGACTGTATAGGTATTTCCATGTTTTTACAGATGGCGGTGCAGATATTTCCATGTCTATAGAGATAGCGGTGTAGATATTTCCATGTTTGTACAGATGGCGGTGTTGATATTTCCATCTATACAGAGATGGCCGTGTAGATATTTCCATGTTTATTCAGATGGCTGCGTAGATTTTTCCAAGGACATGAAGATGGCGGTGTAGTTATTTCCATTTATATACAGATAGCGGTGTAGGTATTTCCATGTTTACACAGATGGTGGTGTAGATATTTCCGTGTTTATACACATGGCGGAGTAGATACTTCCATCTTTATGGAGATGGCAGTGTAGATATTTTCATGTTCATAGAGATGACGGTGTAGATATTTCCATATTTATAGAGATAGCGGTGTAGATATTTCCATCTTTCTACAGATGGCAGTGTAGATATTTCCATGTTTATACAGATGGCCGTGTAGATATTTCCATATTTATACAGATGTCTGTGTAGATATTTCCATGTGTATTCAGATGGTATTGTAGCTATTTCCATGTTTATACAGATGGTGGTGTAGATATTTCCATGTTTATTCAGATAAATGTGTAGATATTTCCATGTTTTTACAGATGGCAGTGTAGATATTTCAATGTTTATATAGATGGCGCTGTTGATATTTCCATGTTTATACAGATAACGGTGGAGATATTTCCATGTTTATACAGAGAACATTGGAGATATTTCCATGTACATACACATAGCGGTGTACATATTTCCATGTTTATAGAGACAGCGGTGTAGGTATTTCCATGTTTATACAGATAGCGGTGCAGATATTTCCATGTATACACAGATGCCTATGCAGATATTTCCATATTTATACAGAGGGCTGTGTAGATATTTCTATATTCATACAGATGGCAGTGTAGATATTTAAATGTTCCTACACATGACTGTGTAGGTATTTCCATGTTTATACAGATGTCTTTGTAGATATTTCCATGTTTATAGAGATAGCGGTGCAGATATATCCATGTTTATACAGATAGCGGTGTATATATTTCCATGTTTATACAGATCATGGTGTAGATATTTCCATGTTTATACAGATAACGTTGTAGTTATTTCCATGTTTATACAAACCGCAGTGTAGATACTTCCATGTTTATAGAGATAGCAGTGTAGATATTTCCATGTTTGTACAGATGGCGGTGTTGATGTTTCCATCTATACACTGATTGCCGTGTAGGTATTTCCATGTGTATGCAGATGGCATTGTAGATATTTCCATGTTTATACAGATGGTGGTGTAGATATTTCCATGTTTACACAGATGACTGTATAGGTATTTCGATGTTTATACAGATGGCGGTGTAGATATTTCCTAGTTTATAGAGATAGCAGTGTAGATATTTCCATATTTATACAGATAACGGTGTAGAAGTTTCCATGATTATACAGATAGCGGTGTAAATATTTCCATGTTTATACAGATCACGGTGTAGATATTTCCATGTTTATAGAGATAGCAGTGTAGATATTTCCATGTTTGTACTGATAGCGGTGTTGATATTTCCATGTTTATACAGACCGCAGTGTAGATATTTCCATGTTTATACAGATAGCGGTGCAGATATTTCCATGTTTGTACAGATGGCGGTGTTGATATTTCCATCTATACACAGATGACCGTGTAGATAGTTCCATGTTTATACAGATGGCGGCGCAGATATTTCCATGGATATGTAGATGGCGGTGTAGATATTTCCATGTTTATACAGATAGCGGTGTAGTTATTTCCATGTTTATATAGATAGCGGTGTAGATATTTCCATGTATGTACACATGGCTCTGTAGATATTTCCATGTTTATACAGATGGCGGTGTAGATATTTCCATGTTTATACAGATAACTTTTTAAGTATTTCCATGTTTATATAGACGGCGGTGTAGATATTTCAATGTTTATAGAGATAGCAGTGGAGATATTTCCATGTTTATACAGATAGCGGTGTAGATATTTCCATGTTTATACTGATCGTGGTGTAGACATTTCCATGTTTATAGAGATGGCGGTGTAGATATTTCCATGTTCATAGAGATAGCGGTGTTGATTTTTCCATGTTTATAGAGATAGCGGTGTGGATATTTCCATGTTTATACCGATAGGGGTTGAGATATTTCCCTGTTTATAGAGATGGCGGTGTAGATATTTCCATGTTTATACAGATCACGGTGTAGATATTTCCTTGTTTATACAGATGGCTGTGTACATATTTCCATGTTTATACAGATGACTTTGTAGTTATTTCCATGTTTATACAGATAGTGGTGTAGATATTTCCATGTATATACAGATGGCTGTGTAGATATTTCCATGTTTATACAGATGGCTGTGTAGATATTTCCATGTTTATACAGATGGCTGTGTACATATTTCCATGTTTATACAGATGACTTTGTAGGTATTTCCATGTTTATACAGAGGGCTGTGTAGGTATTTCCATGTTTATAGAGATAACTGTGTAGATATTTCCATGTTTATACATATAGCGGTGTAGATATTTCCATGTTTATACAGATCGCGGTGTAGATATTTCCATGTTTATACAGATCGCGGTGTTGATATTTCCATCTTTATTCAGATAGCGGTGTAGATATTTCCATGTTTTTACAGATATCGGTGTAGATATTTCCATGTTTACACAGATTGCGGTGTAGATATTTCCATCTTTCTACAGATGGCATTGTAGATATTTCCATGTTTATACAGATGACTGTATAGGTATTTCCATGTTTTTACAGATGGCGGTGCAGATATTTCCATGTCTTTAGAGATAGCGGTGTAGATATTTCCATGTTTGTACAGATGGCGGTGTTGATATTTCCATCTATACACAGATGGCCGTGTAGATATTTCCATGTTTATTCAGATGGCGGCGTAGATATTTCCAAGGACATGCAGATGGCGGTGTAGTTATTTCCATGTTTATACAGATAGCGGTGTAGGTATTTCCATGTTTACACAGATGGTGGTGTAGATATTTCCGTTTTTATACACATGGCGGAGTAGATACTTCCATCTTTATGGAGATGGCAGTGTAGATATTTTCGTGTTCATAGAGATGGCGGTGTAGATATTTCCATATTTATAGAGATAGCGGTGTAGATATTTCCATCTCTCTACAGATGGCAGTGTAGATATTTCCATGTTTATACAGATGGCCGTGTAGATATTTCCATATTTATACAGATGTCTGTGTAGATAATTTCATGTGTATACAGATGGTATTGTAGCTATTTCCATGTTTATACAGATGGTGGTGTAGATATTTCCATGTTTATTCAGATGACTGTGTAGATATTTCCATGTTTTTACAGATGGCAGTGTAGATATTTCAATGTTTATATAGATGGCGCTGTTGATATTTCCATGTTTATACAGATAACGGTGGAGATATTTCCATGTTTATACACATAGCGGTGTACATATTTCCATGTTTATAGAGACAGTGGTGTAGGTATTTCCATGTTTATACAGATAGCGGTGCAGATATTTCCATGTTTACACAGATGCCTATGCAGATATTTCCATATTTATACAGAGGGCTGTGTAGATATTTCTATATTTATACAGATGGCAGTGTAGATATTTAAATGTTCCTACACATGACTGTGTAGGTATTTCCATGTTTATACAGATGTCTTTGTAGTTATTTCCATGTTTATAGAGATAGCGGTGCAGATATTTCCATGTTTATACAGATAGCGGTGTATATATTTCCATATTTATACAGATCATGGTGTAGATATTTCCATGTTTATATAGACCGCAGTGTAGATATTTCCATGTTTATAGAGATAGCAGTGTTGATATTTCCATGTTTGTACAGATGGCGGTGTTGATGTTTCCATCTATACACTGATTGCCGTGTAGGAATTTCCATGTGTATACAGATGGCATTGTAGATATTTCCATGTTTATACAGATGGTGGTGTAGTTATTTCCATGTTTACGAAGATGACTGTATAGGTATTTCCATGTTTATACATATGGCGGTGTAGATATTTCCAAGTTCATAGAGATACCGGTGTAGATATTTCCATATTTATACAGATAACGGTGTAGATATTTCCATCTTTCTACAAATGGCAGTGTAGATATTTCCATGTTTATACAGATGGCCGTGTAGATATTTCCATATTTATACAGATGTCTGTGTAGATATTTCCATGTGTATACAGATGGTATTTCAGCTATTTCCATGTTTATACAGATGGTGGTGTAGATATTTCCATGTTTATTCAGATGACTGTGTAGATATTTCCATGTTTTTACAGATGGCAGTGTAGATATTTCAATGGTTATATAGATGGCGCTGTTGATATTTCCATGTTTATACAGATAACGGTGGAGATATTTCCATGTTTATACAGAGAGCAGTGGAGATATTTCCATGTTTATACACATAGCGGTGTACATATTTCCATGTTTATAGAGACAGCAGTTTAGGTATTTCCATGTTTATACAAATAGCGGTGCAGATATTTCCATGTTTACACAGATGCCTATGCAGATATTTCCATATGTATACAGAGGGCTGTGTAGATATTTCTATATTTATACAGATGGCAGTGTAGATATTTAAATGTTCCTACACATGACTGTGTAGGTATTTCCATGTTTATACAGATGTCTTTGTAGTTATTTCCATGTTTATAGAGATAGCGGTGCAGATATTTCCATGTTTATACAGATAGCGGTGTATATATTTCCATGTTTATACAGATCATGGTGTAGATATTTCCATGTTTATACAGATACCGGTGTAGATATTTTCATGTTTATACAGACCGCAGTGTAGATATTTCCATGTTTATAGAGATAGCAGTGTAGATATTTCCATGTTTGTACAGATGGCGGTGTTGATGTTTCCATCTATACACTGATTGCCGTGTAGGTATTTCCATGTGTATACAGATGGCATTGTAGATATTTCCATGTTTATACAGATGGTGGTGTAGATATTTCCATGTTTACACAAATGACTGTATAGGTATTTCCATGTTTATACACATGGCGGTGTAGATATATCCAAGTTTATAGAGATAGCGGTGTAGATATTTCCATATTTATACAGATAACGGTGTAGAAGTTTCCATGTTTATACAGATAGCAGTGTAAATATTTCCATGTTTATACAGATCACGGTGTAGATATTTCCATGTTTATAGAGATAGCGGTGTAGATATTTCCATGTTTATACAGATAGCGGTGCAGATATTTCCATGTTTGTACAGATGGCGGTGTTGATATTTCCATCTATACACAGATGACCGTGTAGATATTTCCATGTTTATACAGATGGCGGTGCAGAAATTTCCAATGGATATGTAGATGGCGGTGTAGATATTTCCATGTTTATACAGATAGTGGTGTAGTTATTTCTATGTTTATATAGATAGCGGTGTACATATTTCCATGTATGTACACATTGCTGTGTAGATATTTCCATGTTTATACAGATGGCGGTGTAGATATTTCCATGTTTATACAGATAACTTTGTAAGTATTTCCATGTTTATACATATGGCGGTGTTGATATTTCGATGTTTATAGAGATAGCAGTGGAGATATTTCCATGTTTATACAGATAGCGGTGTAGATATTTCCATGTTTATACTCATCGTGGTGTAGACATTTCCATGTTTATAGAGATGGCGGTGTAGATATTTACATGTTCATAGAGATAGCGGTGTTGATTTTTCCATGTTTATAGAGATAGCGGTGTGGATATTTCCATGTTTATACAGATAGGGGTGTAGATATTTTCCTGTTTATAGAGATGGCGGTGTAGATATTTCCATGTTTATACAGATCACGGTGTAGATATTTCCTTGTTTATACAAATAGCAGTGTAGTTATTTCCATGTTTATACAGATAGTGGTGTAGATATTTCCATGTATATACAGATGGCTGTGTAGATATTTCCATGTTTATACAGATGGCTGTGTGGATATTTCCATGTTTATACAGATGACTTTTTAGGTATTTCCATGTTTATACAGAAGGCGGTGTAGATATTTCCATGTTTATAGAGATAACTGTGTAGATATTTCCATGTTTATACAGATAGCGGTGTAGATATTTCCATGTTTATACAGATCGCGATGTAGATATTTCCATGTTTATGCAGATCGCGGTGTAGATATTTCCATGTTTATACAGATAGCGGTGTAGATATTTCCATGTTTTTACAGATATCGGTGTAGGTATTTCCATGTTTACACAGATTGCGGTGTAGATATTTCCATCTTTCTACAGATGGCATTGTAGATATTTCCATGTTTATACAGATGACTGTATAGGTATTTCCATGTTTTTACAGATGGCGGTGCAGATATTTCCATGTCTATGGAGATAGCGATGTAGATATTTCCATGTTTGTACAGATGGCGGTGTTGATATTTCCATCTATACACAGATGGCCGTGTAGATATTTCCATGTTTATTCAGATGGCGGCGTAGATATTTCCAAGGACATGCAGATGGCGGTGTGGTTATTTCCATGTTTATACAGATAGCGGTGTAGGTATTTCCATGTTTACACAGATGGTGGTGTAGATATTTCCGTGTTTATACACATGGCGGAGTAGATACTTCCATCTTTATGGAGATGGCAGTGTAGATATTTTCATGTTCATAGAGATGGCGGTGTAGATATTTCCATATTTATAGAGATAGCGGTGTAGATATTTCCAACTTTCTACAGATGGCAGTGTAGATATTTCCATGTTTATACAGATGGCCGTGTAGATATTTGCATATTTATACAGATGTCTGTGTAGATATTTCCATGTGTATACAGATGGTATTTTAGCTATTTCCATGTTTATACAGATGGTGGTGTAGATATTTCCATGTTTATTCAGATGACTGTGTAGATATTTCCATGTTTTTACAGATGGCAGTGTAGATATTTCAATGTTTATATAGATGGCGCTGTTGATATTTCCATGTTTATACAGATAACGGTGGAGATATTTCCATGTTTATACAGGTGGCGGCACAGATATTTCTATGGATATGTAGATGGCGGTGTAGATATTTGCATGTTTATACAGATAGCGGTGTAGTTATTTCCATGTTTATATAGATAGCGGTGTAGATATTTCCATGTATATGCACATAGTTCTGTAGATATTTCCATGTCTATACAGATAGCGGTGCAGATATTTCCATGTTTGTACAGATGGCGGTGTTGATATTTCCGGCTATACACAGATGACCGTGTAGATATTTCCATGTTTATACAGATGGCGGCGCAGATATTTCTATGGTTATGTAGATGGTGGTGTAGATATTTCCATGAATATACAGATAGCACTGTACTTATTTCCATGTTTATTTAGAGAGCGGTGTAGATATTTCCATGGATATACACATGGCTGTGTAGATATTTCCATGTTTATACAGACGGCAGTGAAGATATTTCCATGTTTATACAGATAACTTTGTAAGTATTTCCATGTTTATACAGAAGGCGGTGTAGATATTTCGATGTTTATAGAGATAGCAGTGGAGATATTTCCATGTTTATACAGATGCCTATGCAGATATTTCCATATTTATACAGAGGGCTGTGTAGATATTTCTATGTTTATACAGATGGCAGTGTAGATATTTCCATGTTCCTACCCATGACTGTGTAGGTATTTCCACGTTTATACAGATGGCTTTGTAGATATTTCCATGTTTATAGAGGGAATGGTGCAGATATTTCCATATTTATACAGATAGCGGTGTATATATTTCCATGTTTATACAGATCGTGGTGTAGATATTTCCATGTTTATACAGATACCGGTGTAGTTATTTCCATGTTTATACAGACCGCAGTGTAGATATTTGCATGTTTATAGAGATTGCAGTGTAGATATTTCCATGTTTGTACAGATGGCGGTGTTGATGTTTCCATCTATACACAGATTGCCGTGCAGGTATTTCCATGTGTATACACATGGCATTGTAGATATTTCCATGTTTGCACAGATGACTGTATAGGTATTTCCATGTTTATACAGATGGCAGTGAAGTTATTTCCATGTTTATACAGATAGTGGTGTAGATATTTCCATTTTTATACAGATAGCGGTGTAGATATTTCCATGGTTATACAGATGGCGTCGTAGATATTTCCATGTTTATAGAGATGGCGGTGTAGATATTTCCATGTTTATAGAGATAGCGGTGTAGATATATCCATCTTCATAGAGATAGCAGTGAGGATATTTCCATGTTTATACAGATTGCAGTGTAGATATTTCCACTTTTATAGAGATAGCGGTTTAGATATTTCATATTTATACAGATAGCGGTGTAGATATTTCCATGTTTATACAGACTGCGGTGTAGATATTTCCATGTTTACACAGAGTTCTCTGTAGATATTTCCATGTTTATACAGATGGCGGTGTAGATATTTCCATCTTTCTACAAATGGCAGTGTAGGTATTTCCATGTTTATAGAGATGGCGGTGTAGATATTTCCATGTTTATATAGATGGCAGTGTAGATATTTTCTTGTTTATGTAGATGGCATTGTAGATACCTCCATGTTTAAAGAGATGTCGGTGAGTATATTTCCATGTTGATGGAGATAGCGGTGTAGATATTTCCATGTTTCTACAGATGACTGTGCAGATATTTCCATGTTTGTACAGATGGCAGTGTAGATATTTCCATGTTTATACAGATAGCAGTGTAGATATTTTCATGTTTATACAGATTGCGGTGGAGATATGTCCATGTTTATACAGATAACAATGGAGATATTTCCATGTTTATACAGATCGCAGTGTAGATATTTCCATGTTTATACAGATAGCGGTGTAGATATTTCCATGTTTATAGAGATGGCGGTGTAGATATTTCCATGTTTATAGAGATAGCGTTGTATATATATCCATGTTCATAGAGATAGCAGTGAGGATATTTCCATGTTTATACAGATAGCAGTGTAGATATTTCCATTTTTATAGAGATCTCGGTTTAGATATTTCATATTTATACAGATAGCGGTGTAGATATTTCCATGTTTATACAGATTGCAGTGTAGATATTTCCCTGTTTATTCAGATGACTGTGTAGATATTTCCATGTTTTTACAGAAGGCAATGTAGATATTTCAATGTTTATAGAGGTGGCGCTGTAGATATTTCCATGTTTATACAGATAACGGTGGAGATATTTCCATGTTTATACACATAGTGGTGTACATATTTCCATAGTTATAGAGACAGCGGTGAAGGTATTTCCATGTTTATACAGATAGCGGTGCAGATATTTCCATGTTCATACAGATGCCTATGCAGATATTTCCATATTTATACAGAGGGCTGTGTAGATATTTCTATGTTTATACTGTTGGCAGTGTAGATATTTCCATGTTCCTACACATGACTGTGTAGGTATTTCCATGTTTATACAGATGGGTTTGTAGATATTTCCATGTTTATAGAGAGAGCGGTGCAGATATTTCCATGTTTATAGAGATAGCGGTGTAGATATTTCCATGTTTATACAGATAGCGGTGTAGATATTTCCATGTTTATACAGACCGCGATGTAGATATTTCCATGTTTACACAGATAGCGTTGCAGATATTTCCATGTTTGTACAGATGGCGGTGTTGATATTTCCAGGTATACACAGATGACCGTGTAGATATTTCCATGTTTATACAGATGGCGGCGCAGATATTTCTATGGTTATGTAGATGATGGTGTATATATTTCCATGAATATACAGATAGCGCTGTACTTATTTCCATGTTTATTTAGAGAGCGGTGTAGATATTTCCATGGATGTACACATGGCTGTGTAGATATTTCCATGTTTATACAGATGGCAGTGTAGATATTTCCATGTTTATACAGATAACTTTGTAAGTATTTCCATGTTTATACAGAAGGCGGTATAGATATTTCGATGTTTATAGAGATAGCAGGGGAGATATTTCCATGTTTATACAGATAGCAGTGTAGATATTTCCATGTTTATACTGATCGCGGTGTAGATATTTCCATGTTTATAGAGATGGCAGTGTAGATATTTCCATGTTCATAGAGATAGCGGTGTTGATTTTTCCATGTTTATAGAGATAGCTGTGTGGATATTTCCATGTTTATACAGATAGGGGTGTAGATATTTCCATGTTTATAAGGATGGTGATGTAGATATTTCCATGTTTATACAGATCACTGTGTAGATATTTCCATTTTTATACAGATCGCGGTGTTGATATTACCATGTTTATAGGGATAACGGGGCAAATATTTCCACATTTATACAGATAGCGGTGTAGTTATTAGCATGTTTATACAGGTAGCGGTGTAGATATTTCCATGTATAAACAGATGTCTGGGTATATATTTCCATGTTTAAACAGGTGGCGGTGTAGATATTTCCTTGTTTATACAAATAGCGGTGTAGTTATTTCCATGTTTACACAGATAGCTGTGTTGATATTTCCATGTATATACAGATGGCTGCGTAGATATTTCCACGTTTATACACATGGCTGTGTAGATATTTCCATGTTTATAGAGATGACTTTGTAGGTATTTCCATATTTATACAGATGGCGGTGTAGGTATTTCCATGTTTATAGAGATAGCTGTGTAGATATTTCCATGTTTATACAGATAGCGGTGTAGATATTTCCATGTTTATACAGATCGCGGTGTAGATGTTTCCATGTTTATACAGACAGCTGTGGAGATATTTCCATGTTTATACACATAGCGGTGTACATATTTCCATGTTTATAGAGACAGCGGTGTAGGTATTTCCATGTTTATACAGATAGCGGTGTAGATATTTCCATGTTTATACAGATATCGGTGTAGATATTTCCATGTTTATAGAGATAGCGTAGTAGTTATTTACATGTTTATAGACATAGCGGTGTAGATATTTCCTTGTTTATATAGATGGCGTTGTAGATATTTCCATGTTTATACCGATAGCGGTGTTGGTATTTCCACGTTTATACAGGTAGCAATGTAGATATTTCCATGTTTATACAGCTCGCGGTGCAGATATTTATATCTTTATACAGATGGCATTGTAGATATTTCGTTATTCACACAGATGGCTTTGTAGATGTTTCCATGTTTATACAGATGGCGGAGTAGTTAGTTCCATGTTTATGGAGATGGCAGTGTAGATATTTTCATGTTTATAGAGATGGTGGTGTAGATATTTCCATGTTTATAGAGATAGCAGTGTAGATATTTACATGTTTATACAGATGGCTGTGTAGATATTTCCATGTGTATACAGATGGCATTGTAGATATTTCCATGTTTATACAGATGACTGTATAGGTATTTCCATGTTTTTACAGTTGGCAGTGCAGATATTTCCATGTATATAGAGATAGCGGTGTAGATATTTCGATGTTTGTACAGATGGCGGTGTTGATATTTCCATGTTTATACAGATGGCGGTGTAGATATTTCCATGGACATGCAGATGGCGGTGAAGTTATTTCCATGTTTATACAGATGGTGGTGTAGATATTTCCGTGTTTATACACATGGCAGAGTAGATACTTCCATCTTTACGGAGATGGCAGTGTAGATATTTTCATGTTTATAGAGATGGCGGTGTAGATATTTCCATATTTATAGAGATAGCGGTGTAGATATTTCCATCTTTCTACAAATGGCAGTGTAGATATTTCCATGTTTGTACAGATGGCGGTGTTGATGTTTCCATCTATACACAGATTGCCGTGTAGTTATTTCCATGTTTATACAGATGGCATTGTAGATATTTCCATGTTTATACAGATGGTGGTGTAGATATTTCCATGTTTATACAGATGACTGTATAGCTATTTCCATGTTTTTACAGATGGCATTGTAGATATTTCCATGTTTATACAGATAGCAGTGTAGGTATTTCCATGTATATACAGATTGCGGTGTAGATATTTTCATGTTTATACAGATGACTCTATAGGTATTTCCATGTTTTTACAGTTGGCATTGTAGATATTTCCATGTTTATAGAGATAGCAGTGTAGATATTTCCATGTTTATACAGATGGCGGTGTAGATATTTCCAAGTTTATAGAGATAGTGGTGTAGATATTTCCATATTTACACAGATAACGGTGTAGATATTTCCATGTTTATACATATAGCCGTGTAAATATTTCCATGTTTATACAGATCACGGTGTAGATAATTCCATGTTTATAGAGATAGCGGTGTAGATATTTCCATGTTTATACAGATAACGGTGTAGATATTTCCATGTTTATACGGACCGCGGTGCAAATATTTCCATGTTGATACAGATAGCATTGCAGATATTTCCATGTTTGTACAGATGGCGGTGTAGATATTTCGATGTTTATAGAGATAGCAGTGGAGATATTTCCATGTTTATACAGATAGAGGTGTAGATATTTCCATGTTTATACTGATCGCGGTGTAGGTATTTCCAAGTTTATAGAGATGGCGGTGTAGATATTTCCATGTTCATAGAGATAGGGGTGTTGATTTTTCCATGTTTATACACATAGCGCTGTGGATATTTCCTTGTTTATACAGATAACTTTGTAAGTATTTCCATGTTTATACAGATCATGGTGTAGATATTTCCATGTTTATACAGATCGCGGTGTTGATATTACCATGTTTATACATATAGCGGTGCAAATATTTCCACATTTATACAGATAGCGGTGTAGTTATTATCATGTTTATACAGATAGCGATGTAGATATTTCCATGTATCAACAGATGTCTGTGTATATATTTCCATGTTTAAACAGATGGCGGTGTAGATATTTCCTTGTTTATACAAATAGCGGTGTAGATATTTCCATGTTTATACAGATAGCGGTGTAGACATTTCCATGTATATACAGATGGCTGTGTAGATATTTCCATGTTTATACAGATGGATGTGTAGATATTTCCATGCTTATACAGATGACTTTGTAGGTATTTCCATGTTTATACAGATGGCGGTGTAGATATTTCCATGTTTATAGAAATAGCTGTGTAGATATTTCCATGTTTATACAGATAGCGGTGTAGTTATTTCCATGTCTACACAGATCGCAGTGTAGATATTTCCATGTATATACAGATCGCGGTGTAGATATTTCCATGTTTATACAGATCGCAGTGTAGATATTTCCATGTTTATACTGATAGCGGTGTAGATATTTCCATGTTTATACAGATAGCGCTGTAGATATTTCCATGTTTATACAGATGGCGGTGTAGATATTTCCATGTTTATAGAGATGGCGGTGTAGATATTTCCATGTTTATAGAGATAGCGGTGTATATATATCCATGTTCATAGAGATAGCAGTGAGGATATTTCCATGTTTATACAGATAGCAGTGTAGACATTTCCATTTTTATACAGATCGCGGTTTAGATATTTCATATTTATACAGATAGCTGTGTAGATATTTCCATGTTTATACAGATTGCAGTGTAGATATTTCCCTGTTTATTCAGATGACTGTGTAGATATTTCCATGTTTTTACAGATGGCAGTTTAGATATTTCAGTGTTTATAGAGGTGGAGCTGTAGATATTTCCATGTTTATACAGATAACGGTGGAGATATTTCCATGTTTATACAGACAGCAGTGGAGATATTTCCATGTTTATACACATAGTGGTGTACATATTTCCATGGTTATAGAAACAGCGGTGTAGGTATTTCCATGTTTATACAGATAGCGGTGCAGATATTTCCATGTTTATACAGATAGCTGTGTCGATATTTCCATGTATATACAGATGGCTGTGTAGATATTTCCATGTTTATACACATGGCTGTGTAGATATTTCCATGTTTATACAGATGACTTTGTAGGTATTTCCATGTTTATATAGATGGCGGTGTAGGTATTTCCATGTTTATAGAGATAGCTGTGTAGATATTTCCATGTTTATACTGATCGCGGTGTAGATGTTTCCATGTTTATACAGACAGCAGTGGAGATATTTCCATGTTTATACACATAGCGGTGTACATATTTCCATGTTTATAGAGACAGCGGTGTAGGTATTTCCATGTTTATACAGGTAGCGGTGCAGATATTTCCATGTTTATTCAGATGTCTATGCAGATATTTCCATATTTATACAGAGGGCTGTGTAGATATTTCCATGTTTATACAGATGGAAGTGTAGATATTTCCAAGTTCCTACACATGACTGTGTAGGTATTTCCATGTTTATACAGATGGCTTTGTAGATATTTCCATGTTTATAGAGATAGCGGTGTAGATATTTCCATGTTTATACAGATAGCGGTGTACATATTTCCATGTTTATACAGACCGCGGTGTAGATATTTCCATGTTTATACAGATAGCGGCGCAGATATTTCCATGTTTGTAGAGATGACGGTGTTGATATTTCCATCTATACACAGATGACCGTGTAGATATTTCCATGTTTATACAGATGGCGGCACAGATATTTCTATGGATATGTAGATGGCGGTGTAGATATTTGCATGTTTATACAGATAGCGGTGTAGTTATTTCCATGTTTATATAGATAGCGGTGTAGATATTTCCATGTATATGCACATAGCTCTGTAGATATTTCCATGTCTATACAGATAGCGGTGCAGATATTTCCATGTTTGTACAGATGGCGGTGTTGATATTTCCAGCTATACACAGATGACCGTGAAGATATTTCCATGTTTATACAGATGGCGGCGCAGATATTTCTATGTTTATGTAGATGGTGGTGTAGATATTTCCATGAATATACAGATAGCGCTGTACTTATTTCCATGTTTATTTAGAGAGCGGTGTAGATATTTCCATGGATGTACACATGGCTGTGTAGATATTTCCATGTTTATACAGACGGCAGTGAAGATATTTCCATGTTTATACAGATAACTGTGTAAGTATTTCCATGTTTATACAGAAGGCGGTGTAGATATTTCGATGTTTATAGAGATAGCAGTGGAGATATTTCCATGTTTATACAGATGCCTATGCAGATATTTCCATATTTATACAGAGGGCTGTGTAGATATTTCTATGTTTATACAGATGGCAGTGTAGATATTTCCATGTTCCTACCCATGACTGTGTAGGTATTTCCACGTTCATACAGATGGCTTTGTAGATATTTCCATGTTTATAGAGGGAATGGTGCAGATATTTCCATATTTATACAGATAGCGGTGTATATATTTCCATGTTTATACAGATCGTGGTGTAGATATATCCATGTTTATACAGATACCGGTGTAGTTATTTCCATGTTTATACAGACCACAGTGTAGATATTTGCATGTTTATAGAGATTGCAGTGTAGATATTTCCATGTTTGTACAGATGGCGGTGTTGATGTTTCCATCTATACACAGATTGCCGTGTAGGTATTTCCATGTGTATACACATGGCATTGTAGATATTTCCATGTCTGCACAGATGACTGTATAGGTATTTCCATGTTTATACAGATGGCGTCGTAGATATTTCCATGTTTATAGAGATGGCGGTGTAGATATTTCCATGTTTATAGAGATAGCGGTGTAGATATATCCATCTTCATAGAGATAGCAGTGAGGATATTTCCATGTTTATACAGATTGCAGTTTAGATATTTCCACTTTTATAGAGATAGCGGTTTAGATATTTCATATTTATACAGATAGCGGTGTAGATATTTCCATGTTTATACAGACTGCGGTGTAGATATTTCCATGTTTACACAGAGTTCTCTGTAGATATTTCCATGTTTATACAGATGGCGGTGTAGATATTTCCATCTTTCTACAAATGGCAGTGTAGGTATTTCCATGTTTATAGAGATGGCGGTGTAGATATTTCCATGTTTATATAGATGGCAGTGTAGATATTTTCTTGTTTATGTAGATGGCATTGTAGATACCTCCATGTTTAAAGAGATGGCGGTGAGTATATTTCCATGTTGATGGAGATAGCGGTGTAGATATTTCCATGTTTCTACAGATGACTGTGCAGATATTTCCATGTTTGTACAGATGGCAGTGTAGATATTTCCATGTTCATACAGATAGCAGTGTAGATATTTTCATGTTTATACAGATTGCGGTGGAGATATGTCCATGTTTATACAGATAACAATGGAGATATTTCCATGTTTATACAGATCGCAGTGTAGATATTTCCATGTTTATACAGATAGCGGTGTAGGTATTTCCATGTTTATAGAGATGGCGGTGTAGATATTTCCATGTTTATAGAGATAGCGTTGTATATATATCCACGTTCATAGAGATAGCAGTGAGGATATTTCCATGTTTATACAGATAGCAGTGGAGATATTTCCATTTTTATAGAGATCGCGGTTTAGATACTTCATATTTATACAGATAGCGGTGTAGATATTTCCATGTTTATACAGATTGCAGTGTAGATATTTCCCTGTTTATTCAGATGACTGTGTAGATATTTCCATGTTTTTACAGATGGCAGTGTAGATATTTCAATGTTTATAGAGGTGGCGCTGTAGATATTTCCATGTTTATACAGATAACGGTGGAGATATTTCCATGTTTATACAGACAGCAGTGGAGATATTTCCATGTTTATACACATAGTGGTGTACATATTTCCATAGTTATAGAGACAGCGGTGAAGGTATTTCCATGTTTATACAGATAGCGGTGCAGATATTTCCATGTTCATACAGATGCCTATGCAGATATTTCCATATTTATACAGAGGGCTGTGTAGATATTTCTATGTTTATACTGATGGCAGTGTAGATATTTCCATGTTCCTACACATGACTGTGTAGGTATTTCCATGTTTATACAGATGGCTTTGTAGATATTTCCATGTTTATAGAGAGAGCAGTGCAGATATTTCCATTTTTTTACAGATAGCGGTGTATATATTTCCATGTTTATACAGATCGTGGTGTAGATATTTCCATGTTTATACAGATACCGGTGTAGTTGTTTCCATGTTTATACAGACCGCAGTGTAGATATTTGCATGTTCATAGAGATTGCAGTGTAGATATTTCCATGTTTGTACAGATGGCGGTGTTGATGTTTCCATCTATACACAGATTGCCGTGTAGGTATTTCCGTGTGTATACAGATGGCATTGTAGATATTTCCATGTTTATACAGATGGTGGTGTAGATATTTCCATGTTTACACAGATGACTGTATAGGTATTTCCTTGTATATACAGATGGTGGTGTAGATATTTCCAAGTTTATAGAGATAGCGGTGTAGATATTTCCATATTTATACAGATAACGATGAAGAAGTTTCCATGTTTATACAGATAGCGGTGTAAATATTTCCATGTTTATACAGATCACGGTGTTGATATTTCCATGTTTATAGAGATAGCGGTGTAGATATTTCCATGTTTATACAGATAGCGGTGTAGATATTTCCATGTTTATACAGACCGCGGTGTAGATATTTCCATGTTTACACAGATAGCGTTGCAGATATTTCCATGTTTGTACAGATGGCGGTGTTGATATTTCCATCTATACACAGAAGACCGTGTAGATATTTCCATGTTTGTACAGGTGGCGGCGCAGATATTTCTATGGTTATGTAGATGGTGGTGTAGATATTTCCATGAATATACAGATAGCGCTGTACTTATTTCCATGTTTATTTAGAGAGCGGTGTAGATATTTCCATGGATGTACACATGGCTCTGTAGATATTTCCATGTTTATACAGACGGCAGTGTAGATATTTCCATGTTTATACAGATAACTTTGTAAGTATTTCCATGTTTATACAGAAGTCGGTGTAGATATTTCGATGTTTATAGAGATAGCAGTGGAGATATTTCCATGTTTATACAGATAGCGGTGTTGATATTTCCATGTTTATACTGATCGCAGTGTAGATATTTCCATGTTTATAGAGATCGCGGTGTAGATATTTCCATGTTCATAGAGATAGCGGTGTTGATTTTTCCATGTTTATAGAGATAGCTGTGTGGATATTTCCATGTTTATAGAGATAGGGGTGTAGATATTTCCATGTTTATAGAGATGGCGATGTAGATATTTCCATGTTTATACAGATCACTGTGTAGATATTTCCATGTTTATACAGATCGCGGTGTTGATATTACCATGTTTATAGGGATAGCGGGGCAAATATTTCCACATTTATACACATAGCAGTGTAGTTATTAGCATGTTTATACAGATAGCGGTGTAGATATTTCCATGTATAAACAGATGTCTGTGTATATATTTCCATGTTTAAACAGGTGGCGGTGTAGATATTTCCTTGTTTATACAAATAGCGGTGTAGTTATTTCCATGTTTATACAGATAGCTGTGTCGATATTTCCATTTATATACAGATGGCTGTGTAGATATTTCCATGTTTATACACATGGCTGTGTAGATATTTCCATGTTTATACAGATGACTTTGTAGGTATTTCCATGTTTATACAGATGGCGGTGTAGGTATTTCCATGTTTATAGAGATAGCTGTGTAGATATTTCCATGTTTATAGAGATAGCGGTGTAGATATTTCCATGTTTATACAGATCGCGGTGTAGATGTTTCCATGTTTATACAGACAGCAGTGGAGATATTTCCATGTTTATACACATAGCGGTGTACATATTTCCATGTTTATAGAGACAGCGGTGTAGGTATTTCCATGTTTATACAGATAGCGGTGCAGATATTTCCATGTTTATACAGATGCCTATGCAGATATTTCCATATTTATACAGAGGGCTGTGTAGATATTTCCATGTTTATACTGATGGCAGTGTAGATATTTCCAAGTTCCTACACATGACTGTGTAGGTATTTCCATGTTTATACAGATGGCTTTGTAGATATTTCCATGTTTATAGAGATAGCGGTGTAGATATTTCCATGTTTATACAGATAGCGGTGTAGATATTTCCATGTTTATACAGACCGCGGTGTAGATATTTCCATGTTTATACACATAGCGGCGCACCTATTTCCATGTTTGTAGAGATGACGGTGTTGATATTTCCATCTATACACAGATGACCGTGTAGATATTTCCATGTTTATACAGATGGCGGCACAGATATTTCTATGGATATGTAGATGGCGGTGTAGATATTTCCATTTATATGCACATAGCTGTGTAGATATTTCCATGTTTATACAGATGGCTGTGTAGATATTTCCATGTTTATATAGATGACTCTGTAGGTATTTCCATATTTATACAGATAGCGGTGTAGATATTTCTATGTTTATAGAGATAGCTGGGTAGATATTTACATGTTTATACAGATAGCGGTCTAGATATTTCCATGTTTATACTGATCGCGGTGTATATATTTCCATGTTTATACAGATCGCGGGGTGTAGATATTTCCATGTTTATACTGATAGCGTTGTAGATATTTCCATGTTTATACAGATGGCGTTGTAGATATTTCCATGTTTATAGAGATGGCGGTGTAGATATTTCCATGTTTATAGAGATAGCGGTGTAGATATATCCATGTTCATAGAGACAGCAGTGAGGATATTTCCATGTTTATACAGATAGCAGTGTAGATATTTCCACTTTTATAGACATAACGGTTTAGATATTTCATATTTATACAGATAGCGGTGTAGATATTTCCATGTTTACACAGATAGCGTTGTAGATATTTCATTGTTTATAGAGATAGCGGTGTAGGTATTTCCGTGTTTAAAAGGTAGCGGTGGAAATATTTCCATGTTTATACAGATAGCGGTGTAAAAATTTCCATGCTTATACAGATAGCGGTGTAGTTATTTCCATGTTTACAGATAGCGGTGTAGATATTTCCATGTTTATAGAGACTGCAGTGTAGATATTTCCATCTTTGCACAGATTGCTGTGTAGATAATTCCATGTTTATACAGATTGCGGTGTAGATATTTCCTTGTTTATACAAATAGCGGTGTAGTTATTTCCATGTTTATACAGAACACGGTGTAGTTATTTCCTTGTTTATACAAATAGCGGTGTAGTTATTTCCATGTTTATACAGATAGCGGTGTAGATATTTCCTTGTTTCTACAAATAGCGGTGTAGATATTTCCATGTTTATACAGATCACGGTGTAGATATTTCCTTGTTTATACAAATAGCGGTGTAGTTATTTCCATGTTTATACAGATAGCGGTGTAGATATTTCCATGTATATACAGATGGCTGTGTAGATATTTCCATGTTTATACAGAAGGCTGTGTAGATATTTCCATGTTTATAAAGATGACTTTGTAGATATTTCCATGTATATACAGATGGCTGTGTAGATATTTCCATGTTTATACAGAAGGCTGTGTAGATATTTCCATGTTTATAAAGATGACTTTGTAGGTATTTCCATTTTTATACAGATGGCGGTGAACATATTTCCATGTTTATAGAGATAGCTGTGTAGATATTTCCATGTTTATACAAATAGCAGTGTAGATATGTCCATGTTTATACAGAACGCGGTGTAGATATTTCCATGTTTATACAGATCGCGGTGTAGATATTTCCATGTTTATACAGATAGCGGTGTAGATATTTCCATGTTTTTACAGATACTGGTGTAGATATTTCCATGTTTACACAGATTGCGGTGTAGATATTTCCATCTTTCTACAGATGGCATTGTAGATATTTCCATGTTTATACAGATGGCGGTGTAGATATTTCCATGTTTATATAGATGGTGGTGTAGATATTACCATGTTTATACAGATAGCGGTGTAGATATTTCCATGTTTATACAGATCGTGGTGAAGCTATTTCCATGTTTATACAGATCGCGGTGTAGATATTTCCATGTTTATTCAGATAACGGTGTAGATATTTCCATGTTTATACAGATCGTGGTGAAGATATTTCCATGTTTATACAGATAGCGGTGTAGATATTCCCATATTTTTACAGATATTGGTGTAGATATTTCCATGTTTACACAGATTGCGGTGTAGATATTTCCATCTTTCTACTGATGGCATTGTAGATATTTCCATGTTTATACACATGGCGGTGTAGATATTTCCATGTTTACATAGATGGTGGTGAAGATATTACAATGTTTATACAGATAGCGGTGTAGATATTTCCATGTTTATACAGATCGTGGTGAAGATATTTCCATGTTTATACAGACCGCGGTGTAGATATTTCCATGTTTATACAGATAGCGGTGTAGATATTTCCATGTTTATACAGATCGTGGTGAAGCTATTTCCATGTTTATACAGATCGCGGTGTAGATATTTCCATGTTTATACAGATAGCGGTGTAGATATATCCATGTTTATACAGATCGCAGTGTAGATATTTCCATGTTTATACAGATCGCGGTGTAATTTCCATGTTTATACAGATAGCGGTGTAGATATTTCCATGTTTTTACAGATATTGGTGTAGATATTTCCATGTTTACACAGATTGCGGTGTAGATATTTCCATCTTTCTACAGATGGCATTGTACATATTTCCATCTTTATACAGATGGCGGTGTAGATATTTCCATGTTTATATAGATGGTGATGTAGATATTACCATGTTTATACAGATAGCGGTGTAGATATTTCCATATTTATACAGATCGTGGTGAAGATATTTCCATGTTTATACAGATCGCGGTGTAGATATTTCCATGTTTATACAGATAGCGGTGTAGATATTTCCATGTTTATACAAATCGTGGTGAAGATATTTCCATGTTTATACAGATAGCGGTGTAGATATTTCCATGTTTTTACAGATATTGGTGTAGATATTTCCATGTTTACACAGATTGCGGTGTAGATATTTCCATCTTTCTACAGACGGCATTGTAGATATTTCCATGTTTATTCAGATGGCTGTGTAGGTATTTCCATGTTTATATAGATGGTGGTGTAGATATTACAATGTTTATACAGATAGTGGTGTAGATATTTCCATGTTTATACAGATCTTGGTGTGGATATTTCCATGTTTATACAGATCGCGGTGTAGATATTTCCATGTTTATACAGATCGCGGTGTAGATATTTCCATGTTTATACAGATAGCGGTGTAGATATTTCCATGTTTATACAGATCGTGGTGAAGATATTTCCATGTTTATACAGATCGCGGAGTAGATATTTCCATGTTTATACAGATCGCTGTGTAGATATTTCCATGTTTATACAGATCGCGGTGTAGATATTTCCATGTTTATACAGATAGCGGTGTAGATATTTCCATGTTTTTACAGATATTGGTGTAGATATTTCCATGTTTACACAGATTGCGGTGTAGATATTTCCATCTTTCTACAGATGGCATTGTAGATATTTCCATGATTATAGAGATGGCGGTGTAGATATTTCCATGTTTATATAGATGGTGGTGTAGATATTACCATGTTTATACAGATAGCGGTGTAGATATTTCCATGTTTATACAGATAGCGGTGTAGATATTTCCATTTTTATACAGATGGCAGTGTAGATATTTCCATGTCTATAGAGATGTCGGTGTAGATATTTCCATGTTCATTGAGATAGCTGTGTAGATATATCCATGTTCATAGAGATAGCAGTGAGGATATTTCCATGTTTATAAAGATAGCAGTGTAGATATTTCCATTTTTATAGAGATAGCAGTTTTGATATTTCATATTTATACAGATAGAGGTGTAGATATTTCCATGTTTATACAGATTGCGGTGTAGATATTTCCATGTTTATACAGATCGTGGTGAAGATATTTCCATGTTTATACAGATCGCGGTGTAGATATTTCTATGTTTATACAGATCGCAGTGTAGATATTTCCATGTTTATACAGATAGCGGTGTATATATTTCCATGTTTATACAGATAGCGGTGTTGATATTTCCATGTTTATACAGATGGCAGTGTAGATATTTCCATGTTTATAGAGATGGCGGTGTAGATATTTCCACGTTCATTGAGATAACGGTGTAGATATATCCATGTTCATAGAGATAGCAGTGAGGATATTTCCTTGTTTATACTGATAGCAGTGTAGATATTTCCATTTTTATAGAGATAGCGGTTTTGATATTTCATATTTATACAGATAGAGGTGTAGTTATTTCCATGTTTATAGAGATAGCGGTGTAGATATTTCCATATTTCTACAGATGACTGTGTAGATATTTCCATGTTTGTACAGATGGCACTGTAGATATTTCCATGTTTATAGAGATAGCGGTGTAGATATTTTCATGTTTATTCAGATTGCGGTGGAGATATGTCAATGTTTATACAGATAGCAATGGATATATTTCCACGTTAATACACATAGCAGTGTAGATATTTCCATGTTTATACAGATCACGGTGTAGATATTTCCATGTTTATACAAATCATGTTGTAGATATTTCCATGTTTATACAGATCTCGGTGTAGATATTACCATGTTTATAAGGATAGAGGTGCAAATATTTCCATATTTATGCAGATAGCGGTTTAGTTATTAGCAGGTTTATACAGATAGTGGTGTAGATATTTCCAAGTATAAACAGATGTCTGTGTATATATTTCCATGTGTATACAGATGGAGGTGTAGATATTTCCTTGTTTATACAAATAGCGGTGTAGTTATTTACATGTTTATACAGATCACGGTGTAGATATTTCCTTGTTTATACAAATAGCGGTGTAGTTATTTCCATGTTTATACAAATCGTGGTGAAGATATTTCCATGTTTATACAGATCGCGGTGTAGATATTTCCATGTTTATACAGATTGCGGTGTAGATATTTCCATGTTTATACAGATAGCGGTGTAGATATTTCCATGTTTTTACTGATATTGGTGTAGATATTTCCATGTTTACACAGATTGCGGTGTAGATATTTCCATCTTTCTACAGATGGCATTGTAGATATTTCCATGATTATACAGATGGCGGTGTAGATATTTCCATGTTTATATAGATGGTGGTATAGATATTACCATGTTTATACAGATAGCGGTGTAGATATTTCCATGTTTATACAGATAGCGGTGTAGATATTTCCATTTTTATACAGATATCGGTGTAGATATTTCCATTTTTATACAGATGGCAGTGTAGATATTTCCATGTTTATAGAGATGTCGGTGTAGATATTTCCATGTTCATTGAGATAGCTGTGTAGATATATCCATGTTCATAGAGATAGCAGTGAGGATATTTCCATGTTTATACAGATAGCAGTGTAGATATTTCCATTTTTATAGAGATAGCGGTTTTGATATTTCATATTTATACAGATAGAGGTGTAGATATTTCCATGTTTATACAGATTGCGGTGTATATATTTCCATGTATATACAGATCGTGGTGAAGATATTTCCATGTTTATACAGATCGCGGTGTAGATATTTCCATGTTTATACAGATCGCAGTGTAGATATTTCCATGTTTATACAGATAGCGGTGTATATATTTCCATGTTTATACAGATAGCGGTGTAGATATTTCCATGTTTATACAGATGGCAGTGTAGATATTTCCATGTTTATAGAGATGGCGGTGTAGATATTTCCACGTTCATTGAGATAGCGGTGTAGATATATCCATGTTCATAGAGATAGCAGTGAGTATATTTCCATGTTTATACAGATAGCAGTGTAGATATTTCCATTTTTATAGAGATAGCGGTTTTGATATTTCATATTTATACAGATAGAGGTGTAGTTATTTCCATGTTTATAGAGATAGCGGTGTAGATATTTCCATATTTCTACAGATGACTGTGTAGATATTTCCATGTTTGTACAGATATCAGTGTAGATATTTCCATGTTTATAGAGATAGCGGTTTAGATATTTTCATGTTTATACAGATTGCGGTGGAGATATGTCAATGTTTATACAGATAGCAATGGATATATTTCCATGTTAATACACATAGCAGTGTAGATATTTCCATGTTTATACGATCACGGTGTAGATATTTCCATGTTTATACAGATCATGTTGTAGATATTTCCATGTTTATACAGATCACGGTGTTGATATTACCATGTTTATAAGGATAGAGGTGCAAATATTTCCACATTTATGCAGATAGCGGTTTAGTTATTAGCAGGTTTATACAGATAGTGGTGTAGATATTTCCATGTATAAACAGGTGTCTGTGTATATATTTCCATGTTTATAAAGATGGAGGTGTAGATATTTCCTAGTTTATACAAATAGCCGTGTAGTTATTTCCATGTTTATACAGATCACGGTGTAGATATTTCCTTGTTTATACAAATAGCGGTGTAGTTATTTCCATGTTTATACAGATAGCGGTGTAGATATTTCCTTGTTTCTACAAATAGCGGTGTAGATATTTCCATGTTTATACAGATCACGGTGTTGATATTTCCTTGTTTATACAAATAGCGGTGTAGTTATTTCCATGTTTATACAAATAGCGGTGTAGATATTTCCATGTATATACAGATGGCTGTGTAGATATTTCCATGTTTATACAGATGGCTGTGTAGATATTTCCATGTTTATACAGATGACTTTGTAGGTATTTATATTTTTATACAGATTGCGGTGAACATATTTCCATGTTTATAGAGATAGCTGTGTAGATATTTCCATGTTTATACAAATAGCAGTGTAGATATATCCATGTTTATACAGATCGCGGTGTAGATATTTCCATGTTTATATAGAACGCGGTGTAGATATTTCCATGTTTATACAGATAGCAGTGTAGATATTTCCATGTTTTTACAGATATTGGTGTAGATATTTCCATGTTTACACAGATTGCGGTGTAGATATTTCCATCTTTGTACAGATGGCATTGTAGATATTTCCATGTTTATACAGATGGCGGTGTAGATATTTCCATGTTTATATAGATGGTGGTGTAGATATTACCATGTGTATACAGATAGCGGTGTAGATATTTCCATATTTATACAGATCGTGGTGAAGCTATTTCCATGTTTATACAGATCGCGGTGTAGATATTTCCATGTTTATACAGATAACGGTGTAGATATTTCCATGTTTACACAGATCGTGGTGAAGATATTCCCATGTTTATACAGATAGCGGTGAGGATATTTCCATGTTTTTACAGATATTGGTGTAGATATTTCCATGTTTACACAGATGGCGGTGTAGATATTTCCATCTTTCTACTGATGGCATTGTAGATATTTCCATGTTTATACAGATGGCGGTGTAGATATTTCCATGTTTACATAGATGGTGGTGAAGATATTACAATGTTTATACAGATAGCGGTGTAGATATTTCCATGTTTATACAGATCGTGGTGAAGATATTTCCATGTTTATACAGACCGCGGTGTAGATATTTCCATGTTTATACAGATAGCGGTTTAGATATTTCCATGTTATTACAGATCGTGGTGAAGCTATTTCCATGTTTATACAGATCGCGGTGTAGATATTTCCATGTTTATACAGATAGCGGTGTAGATATATCCATGTTTATACAGAACGCAGTGTAGATATTTCCATGTTTATACAGATCGCGGTGTAATTTCCATGTTTATACAGATAGCGGTGTAGATATTTCCATGTTTTTACAGATATTGGTGTAGATATTTCCATGTTTACACAGATTGCGGTGTAGATATTTCCATCTTTCTACAGATGGCATTGTAGATATTTCCATCTTTATACAGATGGCGGTGTAGATATTTCCATGTTTATATAGATGGTGATGTAGATATTACCATGTTTATACAGATAGCAGTGTAGATATTTCCATATTTATACAGATCGTGGTGAAGATATTTCCATGTTTATACAGATCGCGGTGTAGATATTTCCATGTTTATACAGATAGCGGTGTAGATATTTCCATGTTTATACAGATCGTGGTGAAGATATTTCCATGTTTATACAGATTGCGGTGTAGATATTTCCATGTTTATACAGATCGCGGTGTAGATATTTCCATGTTTATACAGATAGCGGTGTATATATTTCCATGTTTTTACAGATATTGGTGTAGATATTTCCATGTTTACACAGATTGCGGTGTAGATATTTCCATCTTTCTACAGATGGCATTGTAGATATTTCCATGATTATAGAGATGGCGGTGTAGATATTTCCATGTTTATACAGATAGCGGTGTAGATATTTCCATGTTTATACAGATCGTGGTGAAGATATTTCCATGTTTATACAGATCGCGGTGTAGATATTTCCATGTTTATACAGATAGCGGTGTAGATATTTCCTTGTTTATACAAATAGCGGTGTAGTTATTTCCATGTTTATACAGATAGCGGTGTAAATATTTCCATGTATATACAGATGGCTGTGTAGATATTTCCATGTTTATACAGATGGCTGTGTAGATATTTCCATGTTTATACAGATAACTTTGTAGGTATTTCCATTTTTATACAGATGGCGTTGTAGATATTTCCAAGTTTATAGAGATAGCTGTGCAGATACTTCCATGTTTATACAGATAGCGGTGTAGATATATCCATGTTTATACAGATCGCGGTGTAGATATTTCCATGTTTATGCAGATCGCGGTGTAGGTATTTCGATGTTTATACAGATAGCGGTGTAGATATTTCCATGTTTTTACAGATATTGGTGTAGATATTTCCATGTTTACACAGATTGCGGTGTAGATATTTCCATCTTTCTACAGATGGCATTGTAGATATTTCCATGATTATACAGATGGCGGTGTAGATATTTCCATGTTTATATAGATGGTGGTGTAGATATTAACATGTTTATACAGATAGCGATGTAGATATTTCCATGTTTATACAGATCGTGGTGAAGCTATTTCCATGTTTATACAGATCGCGGTGTAGATATTTCCATGTTTATACAGATAACGGTGTAGATATTTCCATGTTTATACAGATCGTGGTGAAGATATTTCCATGTTTATACAGATAGCGGTGTAGATATTTCCATGTTTTTACAGATATTGGTGTAGATATTTCCATGTTTACACAGATTGCGGTGTAGATATTTCCATCTTTCTACTGATGGCATTGTAGATATTTCCATGTTTATACAGATGGCGGTGTAGATATTTCCATGTTTACATAGATGGTGGTGAAGATATTACAATGTTTATACAGATAATGGTGTAGATATTTCCATGTTTATACAGATCGTGGTGAAGATATTTCCATGTTTATACAGACCGCGGTGTAGATATTTCCATGTTTATACAGATAGCGGTGTAGATATTTCCATGTTATTACAGATCGTGCTGAAGCTATTTCCATGTTTATACAGATCGCGGTGTAGATATTTCCATGTTTATACAGATAGCGGTGTAGATATATCCATGTTTATACAGAACGCAGTGTAGATATTTCCATGTTTATACAGATCGCGGTGTAATTTCCATGTTTATACAGATAGCGGTGTAGATATTTCCATGTTTTTACAGATATTGGTGTAGATATTTCCATGTTTACACAGATTGCGGTGTAGATATTTCCATCTTTCTACAGATGGCATTGTAGATATTTCCATCTTTATACAGATGGCGGTGTAGATATTTCCATGTTTATATAGATGGTGATGTAGATATTACCATGTTTATACAGACAGTGGTGTAGATATTTCCATATTTATACAGATCGTGGTGAAGATATTTCCATGTTTATACAGATCGCGGTGTAGATATTTCCATGTTTATACAGATAGCGGTGAAGATATTTCCATGTTTATACAGATAGCGGTGTAGATATTTCCATGTTTATACAGATAGCGGTGTAGATATTTCCATGTTTTTACAGATATTGGTGTAGATATTTCCATGTTTACACAGATTGCGGTGTAGATATTTCCATCTTTCTACAGACGGCATTGTAGATATTTCCATGTTTATTCAGATGGCGGTGTAGGTATTTCCATGTTTATATAGATGGTGGTGTAGATATTACAATGTTTATACAGATAGTGGTGTAGATATTTCCATGTTTATGCAGATCGTGGTGTGGATATTTCCATGTTTATACAGATCGCGGTTTAGATATTTCCACGTTTATACAGATCGCGGTGTAGATATTTCCATGTTTATACAGATAGCGGTGTAGATATTTCCATGTTTATACAGATCGTGGGGAAGATATTTCCATGTTTATACAGATCGCGGTGTAGATATTTCCATGTTCATACAGATCGCGGTGTAGATATTTCCATGTTTATACAGATAGCGGTGTATATATTTCCATGTTTTTACAGATATTGGTGTAGATATTTCCATGTTTACACAGATTGCGGTGTAGATATTTCCATCTTTCTACAGATGGCATTGTAGATATTTCCATGATTATAGAGATGGCGGTGTAGATATTTCCATGTTTATACAGATAGCGGTGTAGATATTTCCATGTTTATACAGATCGTGGTGAAGATATTTCCATGTTTATACAGATCGCGGTGTAGATATTTCCATGTTTATACAGATCACGGTGTAGATATTTCCTTGTTTATACAAATAGCGGTGTAGTTATTTCCATGTTTATACAGATAGCGGTGTAAATATTTCCATGTATATACAGATGGCTGTGTAGATATTTCCATGTTTATACAGATGGCTGTGTAGATATTTCCATGTTTATACAGATGACTTTGTAGGTATTTCCATTTTTATACAGATGGCGTTGTAGATATTTCCATGTTTATAGAGATAGCTGTGCAGATACTTCCATGTTTATACAGATAGCGGTGTAGATATATCCATGTTTATACAGATCGCGGTGTAGATATTTCCATGTTTATGCAGATCGCGGTGTAGATATTTCGATGTTTATACAGATAGCGGTGTAGATATTTCCATGTTTTTACAGATATTGGTGTAGATATTTCCATGTTTACACAGATTGCGGTGTAGATATTTCCATCTTTCTACAGATGGCATTGTAGATATTTCCATGATTATACAGATGGCGGTGTAGATATTTCCATGTTTATATAGATGGTGGTGTAGATATTAACATGTTTATACAGATAGCGATGTAGATATTTCCATGTTTATACAGATCGTGGTGAAGCTATTTCCATGTTTATACAGATCGCGGTGTAGATATTTCCATGTTTATACAGATAACGGTGTAGATATTTCCATGTTTATACAGATCGTGGTGAAGATATTTCCATGTTTATACAGATAGCGGTGTAGATATTTCCATGTTTTTACAGATATTGGTGTAGATATTTCCATGTTTACACAGATTGCGGTGTAGATATTTCCATCTTTCTACTGATGGCATTGTAGATATTTCCATGTTTATACAGATGGCGGTGTAGATATTTCCATGTTTACATAGATGGTGGTGAAGATATTACAATGTTTATACAGATAGCGGTGTAGATATTTCCATGTTTATACAGATCGTGGTGAAGATATTTCCATGTTTATACAGACCGTGGTGTAGATATTTCCATGTTTATACAGATAGCGGTGTAGATATTTCCATGTTTATACAGATCGTGGTGAAGCTATTTCCATGTTTATACAGATCGCGGTGTAGATATTTCCATGTTTATACAGATAGCGGTGTAGATATATCCATGTTTATACAGATCGCAGTGTAGATATTTCCATGTTTATACAGATCGCGGTGTAATTTCCATGTTTATACAGATAGCGGTGTAGATATTTCCATGTTTTTACAGATATTGGTGTAGATATTTCCATGTTTACACAGATTGCGGTGTAGATATTTCCATCTTTCTACAGATGGCATTGTAGATATTTCCATCTTTATACAGATGGCGGTGTAGATATTTCCATGTTTATATAGATGGTGATGTAGATATTACCATGTTTATACAGATAGCGGTGTAGATATTTCCATATTTATACAGATCGTGGTGAAGATATTTCCATTATTATAGAGATCGCGGTGTGGATATTTCCATGTTTATACAGATAGCGGTGTAGATATTTCCATGTTTTTACAGATATTGGTGTAGATATTTCCATGTTTACACAGATTGCGGTGTAGATATTTCCATCTTTCTACAGACGGCATTGTAGATATTTCCATGTTTATTCAGATGGCGGTGTAGGTATTTCCATGTTTATATAGATGGTGGTGTAGATATTACAATGTTTATACAGATAGTGGTGTAGATATTTCCATGTTTATACAGATCGTGGTGTGGATATTTCCATGTTTATACAGATCACGGTGTAGATATTTCCATGTTTATACAGATCGCGGTGTAGATATTTCCATGTTTATACAGATCGTGGTGTGGATATTTCCATGTTTATACAGATCGCGGTGCAGATATTTCCATGTTTATACAGATCGCGGTGTAGATATTTCCATGTTTATACAGATAGCGGTGTAGATACTTCCATGTTTATACAGATAGCGGTGTAGATATATCCATGTTTATACAGAACGCGGTGTAGATATTTCCATGTTTATGCAGATCGCGGTGTAGATATTTCGATGTTTATACAGATAGCGGTGTAGATATTTCCATGTTTTTACAGATATTGGTGTAGATATTTCCATGTTTACACAGATTGCGGTGTAGATATTTCCATGTTTATACAGATAGCGGTGTAGATATTTCCATGTTTATACAGATCGTGGTGAAGATATTTCCATGTTTATACAGATCGCGGTGTAGATATTTCCATGTTTATACAGATCGCGGTGTAGATATTTCCATGTTTATACAGATAGCGGTGTATATATTTCCATGTTTTTACAGATATTGGTGTAGATATTTCCATGTTTACACAGATTGCGGTGTAGATATTTCCATCTTTCTACAGATGGCATTGTAGATATTTCCATGATTATAGAGATGGCGGTGTAGATATTTCCATGTTTATACAGATAGCGGTGTAGATATTTCCATGTTTATACAGATCGTGGTGAAGATATTTCCATGTTTATACAGATCGCGGTGTAGATATTTCCATGTTTATACAGATCACGGTGTAGATATTTCCTTGTTTATACAAATAGCGGTGTAGTTATTTCCATGTTTATACAGATAGCGGTGTAAATATTTCCATGTATATACAGATGGCTGTGTAGATATTTCCATGTTTATACAGATGGCTGTGTAGATATTTCCATGTTTATACAGATAACTTTGTAGGTATTTCCATTTTTATACAGATGGCGTTGTAGATATTTCCAAGTTTATAGAGATAGCTGTGCAGATACTTCCATGTTTATACAGATAGCGGTGTAGATATATCCATGTTTATACAGATCGCGGTGTAGATATTTCCATGTTTATGCAGATCGCGGTGTAGATATTTCGATGTTTATACAGATAGCGGTGTAGATATTTCCATGTTTTTACAGATATTGGTGTAGATATTTCCATGTTTACACAGATTGCGGTGTAGATATTTCCATCTTTCTACAGATGGCATTGCAGATATTTCCATGATTATACAGATGGCGGTGTAGATATTTCCATGTTTATATAGATGGTGGTGTAGATATTAACATGTTTATACAGATAGCGATGTAGATATTTCCATGTTTATACAGATCGTGGTGAAGCTATTTCCATGTTTATACAGATCGCGGTGTAGATATTTCCATGTTTATACAGATAACGGTGTAGATATTTCCATGTTTATACAGATCGTGGTGAAGATATTTCCATGTTTATACAGATAGCGGTGTAGATATTTCCATGTTTTTACAGATATTGGTGTAGATATTTCCATGTTTACACAGATTGCGTGTAGATATTTCCATCTTTCTACAGATGGCATTGTAGATATTTCCATCTTTATACAGATGGCGGTGTAGATATTTCCATGTTTATATAGATGGTGATGTAGATATTACCATGTTTATACAGATAGCGGTGTAGATATTTCCATATTTATACAGATCGTGGTGAAGATATTTCCATGTTTATACAGATCGCGGTGTAGATATTTCCATGTTTATACAGATAGCGGTGTAGATATTTCCATGTTTATACAGATCGTGGTGAAGATATTTCCATGTTTATACAGAACGCGGTGTAGATATTTCCATGTTTATACAGATCGCGGTGTAGATATTTCCATGTTTATACAGATAGCGGTGTATATATTTCCATGTTTTTACAGATATTGGTGTAGATATTTCCATGTTTACACAGATTGCGGTGTAGATATTTCCATCTTTCTACAGATGGCATTGTAGATATTTCCATGATTATAGAGATGGCGGTGTAGATATTTCCATGTTTATACAGATAGCGGTGTAGATATTTCCATGTTTATACAGATCGTGGTGAAGATATTTCCATGTTTATACAGATCGCGGTGTAGATATTTCCATGTTTATACAGATAGCGGTGTAGATATTTCCTTGTTTATACAAATAGCGGTGTAGTTATTTCCATGTTTATACAGATAGCGGTGTAAATATTTCCATGTATATACAGATGGCTGTGTAGATATTTCCATGTTTATACAGATGGCTGTGTAGATATTTCCATGTTTATACAGATAACTTTGTAGGTATTTCCATTTTTATACAGATGGCGTTGTAGATATTTCCAAGTTTATAGAGATAGCTGTGCAGATACTTCCATGTTTATACAGATAGCGGTGTAGATATATCCATGTTTATACAGATCGCGGTGTAGATATTTCCATGTTTATGCAGATCGCGGTGTAGATATTTCGATGTTTATACAGATAGCGGTGTAGATATTTCCATGTTTTTACAGATATTGGTGTAGATATTTCCATGTTTACACAGATTGCGGTGTAGATATTTCCATCTTTCTACAAATGGCATTGTAGATATTTCCATGATTATACAGATGGCGGTGTAGATATTTCCATGTTTATATAGATGGTGGTGTAGATATTAACATGTTTATACAGATAGCGATGTAGATATTTCCATGTTTATACAGATCGTGGTGAAGCTATTTCCATGTTTATACAGATCGCGGTGTAGATATTTCCATGTTTATACAGATAACGGTGTAGATATTTCCATGTTTATACAGATCGTGGTGAAGATATTTCCATGTTTATACAGATAGCGGTGTAGATATTTCCATGTTTTTACAGATATTGGTGTAGATATTTCCATGTTTACACAGATTGCGGTGTAGATATTTCCATCTTTCTACTGATGGCATTGTAGATATTTCCATGTTTATACAGATGGCGGTGTAGATATTTCCATGTTTACATAGATGGTGGTGAAGATATTACAATGTTTATACAGATAATGGTGTAGATATTTCCATGTTTATACAGATCGTGGTGAAGATATTTCCATGTTTATACAGACCGCGGTGTAGATATTTCCATGTTTATACAGATAGCGGTGTAGATATTTCCATGTTATTACAGATCGTGGTGAAGCTATTTCCATGTTTATACAGATCGCGGTGTAGATATTTCCATGTTTATACAGATAGCGGTGTAGATATATCCATGTTTATACAGAACGCAGTGTAGATATTTCCATGTTTATACAGATCGCGGTGTAATTTCCATGTTTATACAGATAGCGGTGTAGATATTTCCATGTTTTTACAGATATTGGTGTAGATATTTCCATGTTTACACAGATTGCGGTGTAGATATTTCCATCTTTCTACAGATGGCATTGTAGATATTTCCATCTTTATACAGATGGCGGTGTAGATATTTCCATGTTTATATAGATGGTGATGTAGATATTACCATGTTTATACAGATAGTGGTGTAGATATTTCCATATTTATACAGATCGTGGTGAAGATATTTCCATGTTTATACAGATCGCGGTGTAGATATTTCCATGTTTATACAGATAGCGGTGAAGATATTTCCATGTTTATACAGATAGCGGTGTAGATATTTCCATGTTTATACAGATAGCGGTGTAGATATTTCCATGTTTTTACAGATATTGGTGTAGATATTTCCATGTTTACACAGATTGCGGTGTAGATATTTCCATCTTTCTACAGACGGCATTGTAGATATTTCCATGTTTATTCAGATGGCGGTGTAGGTATTTCCATGTTTATAGAGATGGTGGTGTAGATATTACAATGTTTATACAGATAGTGGTGTAGATATTTCCATGTTTATACAGATCGTGGTGTGGATATTTCCATGTTTATACAGATCGCGGTTTAGATATTTCCATGTTTATACAGATCGCGGTGTAGATATTTCCATGTTTATACAGATAGCGGTGTAGATATTTCCATGTTTATACAGATCGTGGTGAAGATATTTCCATGTTTATACAGATCGCGGTGTAGATATTTCCATGTTTATACAGATCGCGGTGTAGATATTTCCATGTTTATACAGATAGCGGTGTATATATTTCCATGTTTTTACAGATATTGGTGTAGATATTTCCATGTTTACACAGATTGCGGTGTAGATATTTCCATCTTTCTACAGATGGCATTGTAGATATTTCCATGATTATAGAGATGGCGGTGTAGATATTTCCATGTTTATACAGATAGCGGTGTAGATATTTCCATGTTTATACAGATCGTGGTGAAGATATTTCCATGTTTATACAGATCGCGGTGTAGATATTTCCATGTTTATACAGATCACGGTGTAGATATTTCCTTGTTTATACAAATAGCGGTGTAGTTATTTCCATGTTTATACCGATAGCGGTGTAAATATTTCCATGTATATACAGATGGCTGTGTAGATATTTCCATGTTTATACAGATGGCTGTGTAGATATTTCCATGTTTATACAGATGACTTTGTAGGTATTTCCATTTTTATACAGATGGCGTTGTAGATATTTCCATGTTTATAGAGATAGCTGTGCAGATACTTCCATGTTTATACAGATAGCGGTGTAGATATATCCATGTTTATACAGATCGCGGTGTAGATATTTCCATGTTTATGCAGATCGCGGTGTAGATATTTCGATGTTTATACAGATAGCGGTGTAGATATTTCCATGTTTTTACAGATATTGGTGTAGATATTTCCATGTTTACACAGATTGCGGTGTAGATATTTCCATCTTTCTACAGATGGCATTGTAGATATTTCCATGATTATACAGATGGCGGTGTAGATATTTCCATGTTTATATAGATGGTGGTGTAGATATTAACATGTTTATACAGATAGCGATGTAGATATTTCCATGTTTATACAGATCGTGGTGAAGCTATTTCCATGTTTATACAGATCGCGGTGTAGATATTTCCATGTTTATACAGATAACGGTGTAGATATTTCCATGTTTATACAGATCGTGGTGAAGATATTTCCATGTTTATACAGATAGCGGTGTAGATATTTCCATGTTTTTACAGATATTGGTGTAGATATTTCCATGTTTACACAGATTGCGGTGTAGATATTTCCATCTTTCTACTGATGGCATTGTAGATATTTCCATGTTTATACAGATGGCGGTGTAGATATTTCCATGTTTACATAGATGGTGGTGAAGATATTACAATGTTTATACAGATAGCGGTGTAGATATTTCCATGTTTATACAGATCGTGGTGAAGATATTTCCATGTTTATACAGACCGCGGTGTAGATATTTCCATGTTTATACAGATAGCGGTGTAGATATTTC
The DNA here is from genome assembly GCF_028858775.2 of Pan troglodytes. NCBI lineage: Eukaryota > Metazoa > Chordata > Mammalia > Primates > Hominidae > Pan > Pan troglodytes. Next base: position 63,465,932 of record NC_072418.2, read on the forward strand.
CATGTTTATACAGATCGTGGTGAAGCTATTTCCATGTTTATACAGATCGCGGTGTAGATATTTCCATGTTTATACAGATAGCGGTGTAGATATATCCATGTTTATACAGATCGCAGTGTAGATATTTCCATGTTTATACAGATCGCGGTGTAATTTCCATGTTTATACAGATAGCGGTGTAGATATTTCCATGTTTTTACAGATATTGGTGTAGATATTTCCATGTTTACACAGATTGCGGTGTAGATATTTCCATCTTTCTACAGATGGCATTGTAGATATTTCCATCTTTATACAGATGGCGGTGTAGATATTTCCATGTTTATATAGATGGTGATGTAGATATTACCATGTTTATACAGATAGCGGTGTAGATATTTCCATATTTATACAGATCGTGGTGAAGATATTTCCATGATTATACAGATCGCGGTGTAGATATTTCCATGTTTATACAGATAGCGGTGTAGATATTTCCATGTTTTTACAGATATTGGTGTAGATATTTCCATGTTTACACAGATTGCGGTGTAGATATTTCCATCTTTCTACAGACGGCATTGTAGATATTTCCATGTTTATTCAGATGGCGGTGTAGGTATTTCCATGTTTATATAGATGGTGGTGTAGATATTACAATGTTTATACAGATAGTGGTGTAGATATTTCCATGTTTATACAGATCGTGGTGTGGATATTTCCATGTTTATACAGATCACGGTGTAGATATTTCCATGTTTATACAGATCGCGGTGTAGATATTTCCATGTTTATACAGATCGTGGTGTGGATATTTCCATGTTTATACAGATCGCGGTGCAGATATTTCCATGTTTATACAGATCGCGGTGTAGATATTTCCATGTTTATACAGATAGCGGTGTAGATACTTCCATGTTTATACAGATAGCGGTGTAGATATATCCATGTTTATACAGATCGCGGTGTAGATATTTCCATGTTTATGCAGATCACGGTGTAGATATTTCGATGTTTATACAGATAGCGGTGTAGATATTTCCATGTTTTTACAGATATTGGTGTAGATATTTCCATGTTTACACAGATTGCGGTGTAGATATTTCCATGTTTATACAGATAGCGGTGTAGATATTTCCATGTTTATACAGATCGTGGTGAAGATATTTCCATGTTTATACAGATCGCGGTGTAGATATTTCCATGTTTATACAGATCGCGGTGTAGATATTTCCATGTTTATACAGATAGCGGTGTATATATTTCCATGTTTTTACAGATATTGGTGTAGATATTTCCATGTTTACACAGATTGCGGTGTAGATATTTCCATCTTTCTACAGATGGCATTGTAGATATTTCCATGATTATAGAGATGGCGGTGTAGATATTTCCATGTTTATACAGATAGCGGTGTAGATATTTCCATGTTTATAGAGATCGTGGTGAAGATATTTCCATGTTTATACAGATCGCGGTGTAGATATTTCCATGTTTATACAGATCACGGTGTAGATATTTCCTTGTTTATACAAATAGCGGTGTAGTTATTTCCATGTTTATACAGATAGCGGTGTAAATATTTCCATGTATATACAGATGGCTGTGTAGATATTTCCATGTTTATACAGATGGCTGTGTAGATATTTCCATGTTTATACAGATGACTTTGTAGGTATTTCCATTTTTATACAGATGGCGTTGTAGATATTTCCATGTTTATAGAGATAGCTGTGCAGATACTTCCATGTTTATACAGATAGCGGTGTAGATATATCCATGTTTATACAGATCGCGGTGTAGATATTTCCATGTTTATGCAGATCGCGGTGTAGATATTTCGATGTTTATACAGATAGCGGTGTAGATATTTCCATGTTTTTACAGATATTGGTGTAGATATTTCCATGTTTACACAGATTGCGGTGTAGATATTTCCATCTTTCTACAGATGGCATTGTAGATATTTCCATGATTATACAGATGGCGGTGTAGATATTTCCATGTTTATATAGATGGTGGTGTAGATATTAACATGTTTATACAGATAGCGATGTAGATATTTCCATGTTTATACAGATCGTGGTGAAGCTATTTCCATGTTTATACAGATCGCGGTGTAGATATTTCCATGTTTATACAGATAACGGTGTAGATATTTCCATGTTTATACAGATCGTGGTGAAGATATTTCCATGTTTATACAGATAGCGGTGTAGATATTTCCATGTTTTTACAGATATTGGTGTAGATATTTCCATGTTTACACAGATTGCGGTGTAGATATTTCCATCTTTCTACTGATGGCATTGTAGATATTTCCATGTTTATACAGATGGCGGTGTAGATATTTCCATGTTTACATAGATGGTGGTGAAGATATTACAATGTTTATACAGATAGCGGTGTAGATATTTCCATGTTTATACAGATCGTGGTGAAGATATTTCCATGTTTATACAGACCGCGGTGTAGATATTTCCATGTTTATACAGATAGCGGTGTAGATATTTCCATGTTTATACAGATCGTGGTGAAGCTATTTCCATGTTTATACAGATCGCGGTGTAGATATTTCCATGTTTATACAGATAGCGGTGTAGATATATCCATGTTTATACAGATCGCAGTGTAGATATTTCCATGTTTATACAGATCGCGGTGTAATTTCCATGTTTATACAGATAGCGGTGTAGATATTTCCATGTTTTTACAGATATTGGTGTAGATATTTCCATGTTTACACAGATTGCGGTGTAGATATTTCCATCTTTCTACAGATGGCATTGTAGATATTTCCATCTTTATACAGATGGCGGTGTAGATATTTCCATGTTTATATAGATGGTGATGTAGATATTACCATGTTTATACAGATAGCCGTGTAGATGTTTCCATATTTATACAGATCGTGGTGAAGATATTTCCATGATTATACAGATCGCGGTGTAGATATTTCCATGTTTATACAGATAGCGGTGTAGATATTTCTATGTTTATACAAATCGTGGTGAAGATATTTCCATGTTTATACAGATAGCGGTGTAGATATTTCCATGTTTTTACAGATATTGGTGTAGATATTTCCATGTTTATACAGATATCGGTGTAGATATTTCCATGTTTTTACAGATATTGGTGTAGATATTTCCATGTTTACACAGATTGCGGTGTAGATATTTCCATATTTCTACAGACGGCATTGTAGATATTTCCATGTTTATTCAGATGGCGGTGTAGGTATTTCCATGTTTATATAGATGGTGGTGTAGATATTACAATGTTTATACAGATAGTGGTGTAGATATTTCCATGTTTATACAGATCGTGGTGTGGATATTTCCATGTTTATACAGATCACGGTGTAGATATTTCCATGTTTATACAGATCGCGGTGTAGATATTTCCATGTTTATACAGATCGCGGTGTGGATATTTCCATGTTTATACAGATCGCGGTGCAGATATTTCCATGTTTATTCAGATCGCGGTGTAGATATTTCCATGTTTATACAGATAGCGGTGTAGATACTTCCATGTTTATACAGATAGCGGTGTAGATATATCCATGTTTATACAGAACGCGGTGTAGATATTTCCATGTTTATGCAGATCGCGGTGTAGATATTTCGATGTTTATACAGATAGCGGTGTAGATATTTCCATGTTTTTACAGATATTGGTGTAGATATTTCCATGTTTACACAGATTGCGGTGTAGATATTTCCATGTTTATACAGATAGCGGTGTAGATATTTCCATGTTTATACAGATCGTGGTGAAGATATTTCCATGTTTATACAGATCGCTGTGTAGATATTTCCATGTTTATACAGATCGCGGTGTAGATATTTCCATGTTTATACAGATAGCGGTGTATATATTTCCATGTTTTTACAGATATTGGTGTAGATATTTCCATGTTTACACAGATTGCGGTGTAGATATTTCCATCTTTCTACAGATGGCATTGTAGATATTTCCATGATTATAGAGATGGCGGTGTAGATATTTCCATGTTTATACAGATAGCGGTGTAGATATTTCCATGTTTATACAGATCGTGGTGAAGATATTTCCATGTTTATAGAGATCGCGGTGTAGATATTTCCATGTTTATACAGATCACGGTGTAGATATTTCCTTGTTTATACAAATAGCGGTGTAGTTATTTCCATGTTTATATAGATAGCGGTGTAAATATTTCCATGTATATACAGATGGCTGTGTAGATATTTCCATGTTTATACAGATGGCTGTGTAGATATTTCCATGTTTATACAGATGACTTTGTAGGTATTTCCATTTTTATACAGATGGCGTTGTAGATATTTCCATGTTTATAGAGATAGCTGTGCAGATACTTCCATGTTTATACAGATAGCGGTGTAGATATATCCATGTTTATACATATCGCGGTGTAGATATTTCCATGTTTATGCAGATCGCGGTGTAGATATTTCGATGTTTATACAGATAGCGGTGTAGATATTTCCATGTTTTTACAGATATTGGTGTAGATATTTCCATGTTTACACAGATTGCGGTGTAGATATTTCCATCTTTCTACAGATGGCATTGTAGATATTTCCATGATTATACAGATGGCGGTGTAGATATTTCCATGTTTATATAGATGGTGGTGTAGATATTAACATGTTTATACAGATAGCGATGTAGATATTTCCATGTTTATACAGATCGTGGTGAAGCTATTTCCATGTTTATACAGATCGCGGTGTAGATATTTCCATGTTTATACAGATAACGGTGTAGATATTTCCATGTTTATACAGATCGTGGTGAAGATATTTCCATGTTTATACAGATAGCGGTGTAGATATTTCCATGTTTTTACAGATATTGGTGTAGATATTTCCATGTTTACACAGATTGCGGTGTAGATATTTCCATCTTTCTACTGATGGCATTGTAGATATTTCCATGTTTATACAGATGGCGGTGTAGATATTTCCATGTTTACATAGATGGTGGTGAAGATATTACAATGTTTATACAGATAGCGGTGTAGATATTTCCATGTTTATACAGATCGTGGTGAAGATATTTCCATGTTTATACAGACCGTGGTGTAGATATTTCCATGTTTATACAGATAGCGGTGTAGATATTTCCATGTTTATACAGATCGTGGTGAAGCTATTTCCATGTTTATACAGATCGCGGTGTAGATATTTCCATGTTTATACAGATAGCGGTGTAGATATATCCATGTTTATACAGATCGCAGTGTAGATATTTCCATGTTTATACAGATCGCGGTGTAATTTCCATGTTTATACAGATAGCGGTGTAGATATTTCCATGTTTTTACAGATATTGGTGTAGATATTTCCATGTTTACACAGATTGCGGTGTAGATATTTCCATCTTTCTACAGATGGCATTGTAGATATTTCCATCTTTATACAGATGGCGGTGTAGATATTTCCATGTTTATATAGATGGTGATGTAGATATTACCATGTTTATACAGATAGCGCTGTAGATGTTTCCATATTTATATAGATCGTGGTGAAGATATTTCCATGATTATACAGATCGCGGTGTAGATATTTCCATGTTTATACAGATAGCGGTGTAGATATTTCTATGTTTATACAAATCGTGGTGAAGATATTTCCATGTTTATACAGATAGCGGTGTAGATATTTCCATGTTTTTACAGATATTGGTGTAGATATTTCCATGTTTACACAGATTGCGGTGTAGATATTTCCATCTTTCTACAGACGGCATTGTAGATATTTCCATGTTTATTCAGATGGCGGTGTAGGTATTTCCATGTTTATATAGATGGTGGTGTAGATATTACAATGTTTATACAGATAGTGGTGTAGATATTTCCATGTTTATACAGATCGTGGTGTGGATATTTCCATGTTTATACAGATCACGGTGTAGATATTTCCATGTTTATACAGATCGCGGTGTAGATATTTCCATGTTTATACAGATCGTGGTGTGGATATTTCCATGTTTATACAGATCGCGGTGCAGATATTTCCATGTTTATACAGATCGCGGTGTAGATATTTCCATGTTTATACAGATAGCGGTGTAGATACTTCCATGTTTATACAGATAGCGGTGTAGATATATCCATGTTTATACAGAACGCGGTGTAGATATTTCCATGTTTATGCAGATCGCGGTGTAGATATTTCGATGTTTATACAGATAGCGGTGTAGATATTTCCATGTTTTTACAGATATTGGTGTAGATATTTCCATGTTTACACAGATTGCGGTGTAGATATTTCCATGTTTATACAGATAGCGGTGTAGATATTTCCATGTTTATACAGATCGTGGTGAAGATATTTCCATGTTTATACAGATCGCGGTGTAGATATTTCCATGTTTATACAGATCGCGGTGTAGATATTTCCATGTTTATACAGATAGCGGTGTATATATTTCCATGTTTTTACAGATATTGGTGTAGATATTTCCATGTTTACACAGATTGCGGTGTAGATATTTCCATCTTTCTACAGATGGCATTGTAGATATTTCCATGATTATAGAGATGGCGGTGTAGATATTTCCATGTTTATACAGATAGCGGTGTAGATATTTCCATGTTTATACAGATCGTGGTGAAGATATTTCCATGTTTATACAGATCGCGGTGTAGATATTTCCATGTTTATACAGATCACGGTGTAGATATTTCCTTGTTTATACAAATAGCGGTGTAGTTATTTCCATGTTTATACAGATAGCGGTGTAAATATTTCCATGTATATACAGATGGCTGTGTAGATATTTCCATGTTTATACAGATGGCTGTGTAGATATTTCCATGTTTATACAGATGACTTTGTAGGTATTTCCATTTTTATACAGATGGCGTTGTAGATATTTCCATGTTTATAGAGATAGCTGTGCAGATACTTCCATGTTTATACAGATAGCGGTGTAGATATATCCATGTTTATACAGATCGCGGTGTAGATATTTCCATGTTTATGCAGATCGCGGTGTAGATATTTCGATGTTTATACAGATAGCGGTGTAGATATTTCCATGTTTTTACAGATATTGGTGTAGATATTTCCATGTTTACGCAGATTGCGGTGTAGATATTTCCATCTTTCTACAGATGGCATTGTAGATATTTCCATGATTATACAGATGGCGGTGTAGATATTTCCATGTTTATATAGATGGTGGTGTAGATATTAACATGTTTATACAGATAGCGATGTAGATATTTCCATGTTTATACAGATCGTGGTGAAGCTATTTCCATGTTTATACAGATCGCGGTGTAGATATTTCCATGTTTATACAGATAACGGTGTAGATATTTCCATGTTTATACAGATCGTGGTGAAGATATTTCCATGTTTATACAGATAGCGGTGTAGATATTTCCATGTTTTTACAGATATTGGTGTAGATATTTCCATGTTTACACAGATTGCGGTGTAGATATTTCCATCTTTCTACTGATGGCATTGTAGATATTTCCATGTTTATACAGATGGCGGTGTAGATATTTCCATGTTTACATAGATGGTGGTGAAGATATTACAATGTTTATACAGATAGCGGTGTAGATATTTCCATGTTTATACAGATCGTGGTGAAGATATTTCCATGTTTATACAGACCGCGGTGTAGATATTTCCATGTTTATACAGATAGCGGTGTAGATATTTCCATGTTATTACAGATCGTGGTGAAGCTATTTCCATGTTTAAACAGATCACGGTGTAGATATTTCCATGTTTATACAGATAGCGGTGTAGATATTTCCATGTTTTTACAGATATTGGTGTAGATATTTCCATGTTTACACAGATTGCGGTGTAGATATTTCCATGTTTATACAGATCGCGGTGTAATTTCCATGTTTATACAGATAGCGGTGTAGATATTTCCATGTTTTTACAGATATTGGTGTAGATATTTCCATGTTTACACAGATTGCGGTGTAGATATTTCCATCTTTCTACAGATGGCATTGTAGATATTTCCATCTTTATACAGATGGCGGTGTAGATATTTCCATGTTTATATAGATGGTGATGTAGATATTACCATGTTTATACAGATAGCGGTGTAGATATTTCCATATTTATACAGATCGTGGTGAAGATATTTCCATGATTATACAGATCGCGGTGTAGATATTTCCATGTTTATACAGATAGCGGTGTAGATATTTCCATGTTTATACAAATCGTGGTGAAGATATTTCCATGTTTATACAGATAGCGGTGTAGATATTTCCATGTTTTTACAGATATTGGTGTAGATATTTCCATGTTTACGCAGATTGCGGTGTAGATATTTCCATCTTTCTACAGACGGCATTGTAGATATTTCCATGTTTATTCAGATGGCGGTGTAGGTATTTCCATGTTTATATAGATGGTGGTGTAGATATTACAATGTTTATACAGATAGTGGTGTAGATATTTCCATGTTTATACAGATCGTGGTGTGGATATTTCCATGTTTATACAGATCACGGTGTAGATATTTCCATGTTTATACAGATCGCGGTGTAGATATTTCCATGTTTATACAGATCGTGGTGTGGATATTTCCATGTTTATACAGATCGCGGTGCAGATATTTCCATGTTCATACAGATCGCGGTGTAGATATTTCCATGTTTATACAGATAGCGGTGTAGATACTTCCATGTTTATACAGATAGCGGTGTAGATATATCCATGTTTATACAGATCGCGGTGTAGATATTTCCATGTTTATGCAGATCGCGGTGTAGATATTTCGATGTTTATACAGATAGCGGTGTAGATATTTCCATGTTTTTACAGATATTGGTGTAGATATTTCCATGTTTACACAGATTGCGGTGTAGATATTTCCATCTTTCTACAGAAGGCATTGTAGATATTTCCATGATTATACAGATGGCGGTGTAGATATTTCCATGTTTATATAGATGGTGGTGTAGATATTAACATGTTTATACAGATAGCGATGTAGATATTTCCATGTTTATACAGATCGTGGTGAAGCTATTTCCATGTTTATACAGATCGCGGTGTAGATATTTCCATGTTTGTACAGATAACGGTGTAGATATTTCCATGTTTATACAGATCGTGGTGAAGATATTTCCATGTTTATACAGATAGCGGTGTAGATATTTCCATGTTTTTACAGATATTGGTGTAGATATTTCCATGTTTACACAGATTGCGGTGTAGATATTTCCATCTTTCTACTGATGGCATTGTAGATATTTCCATGTTTATACAGATGGCGGTGTAGATATTTCCATGTTTACATAGATGGTGGTGAAGATATTACAATGTTTATACAGATAGTGGTGTAGATATTTCCATGTTTATACAGATCGTGGTGAAGATATTTCCATGTTTATACAGACCGCGGTGTAGATATTTCCATGTTTATACAGATAGCGGTGTAGATATTTCCATGTTTATACAGATCGTGGTGAAGCTATTTCCATGTTTATACAGATCGCGGTGTAGATATTTCCATGTTTATACAGATAGCGGTGTAGATATATCCATGTTTATACAGATCGCAGTGTAGATATTTCCATGTTTATACAGATCGTGGTGTAATTTCCATGTTTATACAGATAGCGGTGTAGATATTTCCATGTTTTTACAGATATTGGTGTAGATATTCCCATGTTTACACAGATTGCGGTGTAGATATTTCCATCTTTCTACAGATGGCATTGTAGATATTTCCATCTTTATACAGATGGCGGTGTAGATATTTCCATGTTTATATAGATGGTGATGTAGATATTACCATGTTTATACAGATAGCGGTGTAGATATTTCCATATTTATACAGATCGTGGTGAAGATATTTCCATGTTTATACAGATCGCAGTGTAGATATTTCCATGTTTATACAGATAGCGGTGTAGATATTTCCATGTTTATACAAATCGTGGTGAAGATATTTCCATGTTTATACAGATAGCGGTGTAGATATTTCCATGTTTTTACAGATATTTGTGTAGATATTTCCATGTTTACACAGATTGCGGTGTAGATATTTCCATCTTTCTACAGACGGCATTGTAGATATTTCCATGGTTATTCAGATGGCGGTGTAGGTATTTCCATGTTTATATAGATGGTGGTGTAGATATTACAATGTTTATACAGATAGTGGTGTAGATATTTCCATGTTTATACAGATCGTGGTGTGGATATTTCCATGTTTATACAGATCGCGGTGTAGATATTTCCATGTTGATACAGATCGCGGTGTAGATATTTCCATGTTTATACAGATAGCGGTGTAGATATTTCCATGTTTATACAGATCGTGGGGAAGATATTTCCATGTTTATACAGATCGCGGTGTAGATATTTCCATGTTCATACAGATCGCGGTGTAGATATTTCCATGTTTATACAGATAGCGGTGTAGATATTTCCATGTTTTTACAGATATTGGTGTAGATATTTCCATGTTTACACAGATTGCGGTGTAGATATTTCCATCTTTCTACAGATGGCATTGTAGATATTTCCATGATTATAGAGATGGCGGTGTAGATATTTCCATGTTTATACAGATAGCGGTGTAGATATTTCCATGTTTATACAGATCACGGTGTACATATTTCCATGTTTATACAGATCATGTTGTAGTTATTTCCATGTTTATACAGATCGCGGTGTTGATATTACCATGTTTACAAGGATAGAGTTGCAAATATTTCCACATTTATGCAGATATCGGTTTAGTTATTAGCATGTTTATACAGATAGCGGTGTAGATATTTCCATGTATAAACAGATGTCTGTGTATATATTTCCATGTTTAAACAGATGGCGGTGTAGATATTTCCTTGTTTATACAAATAGCGGTGTAGTTATTTCCATGTTTATACAGATCACGGTGTAGATATTTCCTTGTTTATACAAATAGCGGTGTAGTTATTTCCATGTTTATACAGATAGCGGTGTAGATATTTCCTTGTTTCTACAAATAGCGGTGTAGATATTTCCATGTTTATACAGATCACGGTGTAGATATTTCCTTGTTTATACAAATAGCGGAGTAGTTATTTCCATGTTTATACAGATAGCGGTGTAGATATTTCCATGTATATACAGATGGCTGTGTAGATATTTCCATGTTTATACAGAAATCTGTGTACATATTTCCATGTTTATAAAGATGACTTTGTAGGTATTTCCATGTTTATACAGATGGCTGTGTAGATATTTCCATGTTTATACAGATGACTTTGTAGGTATTTCCATTTTTATACAGATGGCGGTGAACATATTTCCATGTTTATAGAGATAGCTGTGTAGATATTTCCATGTTTTTACAAATAGCAGTGTAGATATCTCCATGTTTATACAGAACGCGGTGTAGATATTTCCATGTTTATACAGATCGCGGTGTAGATATTTCCATGTTTATACAGATAGCGGTGTAGATATTTCCATGTTTTTACAGATATTGGTGTAGATATTTCCATGTTTACACAGATTGCGGTGTAGATATTTCCAACTTTCTACAGATGGCATTGTAGATGTTTCCATGTTTATACAGATGGCGGTGTAGATATTTCCATGTTTATATAGATGGTGGTGTAGATATTACCATGTTTATACAGATAGCGGTGTAGATATTTCCATGTTTATACAGATGGCGGTGTAGATATTTCCATGTTTATATAGATGGTGGTGTAGATATTACCATGTTTATACAGATAGCGGTGTAGATATTTCCATGTTTATACAGATCGTGGTGAAGCTATTTCCATGTTTATACGGATCGTGGTGTAGATATTTCCATGTTTATACAGATAACGGTGTAGATATTTCCATGTTTATTCAGATCGTGGTGAAGGTATTTCCATGTTTATACAGATAGCGGTGTAGATATTTCCATGTTTTTACAGATATTGGTGTAGATATTTCTATGTTTACACAGATTGCGGTGTAGATATTTCCATCTTTCTACAGATGGCATTGTAGATATTTCCATGTTTATACAGATGGCGGTGTGGATATTTCCATGTTTATATAGATGGTGGTGTAGATATTACAATGTTTATACAGATACCGGTGTAGATATTTCCATGTTTATACAGATCGTGGTGAAGATATTTCCATGTTTATACAGATCGCGGTGTAGATATTTCCATGTTTATACAGATAGCGGTGTAGATATTTCCATGTTTATACAGATCGTGGTGAAGCTATTTCCATGTATATACAGATCGCGGTGTAGATATTTCCATGTTTATACAGATCACGGTGTAGATATTTCCTTGTTTATACAAATAGCGGTGTAGTTATTTCCATGTTTATACAGATAGCGGTGTAAATATTTCCATGTATATACAGATGGCTCTGTAGATATTTCCATGTTTATAGAGATAGCGGTGTAGATATTTCCATGTTTATACAGATAGCGGTGTAGATATTTCCATGTTTATACAGATGGCAGTGTAGATATTTCCATGTTTATAGAGATGGCGGTGTAGATATTTCCACATTCATTGAGATAGCGGTGTAGATATATCCATGTTCATAGAGATAGCAGTGAGGATATTTCCATGTTTATACAGATAGCAGTGTAGATATTTCCATTTTTATGGAGATAGCGGTTTTGATATTCCATATTTATACAGATAGAGGTGTAGTTATTTCCATGTTTATAGAGATAGCGGTGTAGATATTTCCATATTTCTACAGATGACTGTGTAGATATTTCCATGTTTGTACAGATGGCAGTGTAGATATTTCCATGTTTATAGAGATAGCGGTGTAGATATTTTCATGTTTATTCAGATTTCGGAGGAGATATGTCAATGTTTATACAGATAGCAATGGATATATTTCCACGTTAATACACAAAGCAGTGTAGATATTTCCATGTTTATACAGATCACGGTGTAGATATTTCCATGTTTATACAGATCATGTTGTAGATATTTCCATGTTTATACAGATCGCGGTGTTGATATTACCATGTTTATAAGGTTAGAGTTGCAAATATTTCCACATTTATGCAGATAGCGGTTTAGTTATTAGCATGTTTATACAGATAGCGGTGTAGATATTTCCATGTATAAACAGATGTCTGTGTATATATTTCCATGTTTAAACAGATGGCGGTGTAGATATTTCCTTGTTTATACAAATAGCGGTGTAGTTATTTCCATGTTTATACAGATCACGGTCTACATATTTCCTTGTTTATACAAATAGCGGTGTAGTTATTTCCATGTTTATACAGATAGCGGTGTAGATATTTCCTTGTTTCTACAAATAGCGGTGTAGATATTTCCATGTTTATACAGATCACGGTGTAGATATTTCCTTGTTTATACAAATAGCGGTGTAGTTATTTCCATGTTTATACAGATAGCGGTGTAGATATTTCCATGTATATACATATGGCTGTGTAGATATTTCCATGTTTATACAGAAGGCTGTGTAGATATTTCCATGTTTATAAAGATGACTTTGTAGGTATTTCCATGTTTATACAGATGGCTGTGTAGATATTTCCATGTTTATACAGATGACTTTGTAGGTATTTCCATTCTCATACAGATGGCGGTGAACATATTTCCATTTTTATAGAGATAGCTGTGTAGATATTTCCATGTTTATACAAATAGCAGTGTAGATATGTCCATGTTTATACAGAATGCGGTGTAGATATTTCCATGTTTATACAGATCGCGGTGTAGATATTTCCATGTTTATACAGATAGCGGTGTAGATATTTCCATGTTTTTACAGATATTGGTGTAGATATTTCCATGTTTACACAGATTGCGGTGTAGATATTTCCAACTTTCTACAGATGGCATTGTAGATGTTTCCATGTTTATACAGATGGCGGTGTAGATATTTCCATGTTTATATAGATGGTGGTGTAGATATTACCATGTTTATATAAATGGTGGTGAAGATATTACCATGTTTATACAGATAGCGGTGTAGATATTTCCATGTTCATTGAGATAGCTGTGTAGATATATCCATGTTCATAGAGATAGCAGTGAGGGTATTTCCATGTTTATACAGATAGCAGTGTAGATATTTCCATTTTTATAGAGATAGCGGTTTTGATATTTCATATTTATACAGATAGAGGTGTAGATATTTCCATGTTTATACAGATTGCGGTGTAGATATTTCCATGTTTATACAGATCGTGGTGAAGATATTTCCATGTTTATACAGATCGCGCTGCAGATATTTCCATGTTTATACAGATCACGGTGTAGATATTTCCATGTTTATACAGATAGCGGTGTAGATATTTCCATGTTTATACAGATGGCAGTGTAGATATTTCCATGTTTATAGAGATGGTGGTGTAGATATTTCCACGTTCATTGAGATAGCGGTGTAGATATATCCATGTTCATAGAGATAGCAGTGAGGTCATTTCCATGTTTATACAGATAGCAGTGTAGATATTTCCATTTTTATAGAGATAGCAGTTTTGATATTTCATATTTATACAGATAGAGGTGTAGTTATTTCCATGTTTATAGAGATAGCGGTGTAGATATTTCCATATTTCTACAGATGACTCTGTAGATATTTCCGTGTTTGTACAGATGGAAGTGTAGATATTTCTATGTTTATAGAGATAGCGGTGTAGATATTTTCATGTTTATTCAGATTGCGGTGGAGATATGGCAATGTTTATACAGATAGCAATGGATATATTTCCACGTTAATACACATAGCAGTGTAGATATTTCCATGTTTATACAGATCACGGTGTAGATATTTCCATGTTTATACAGATCATGTTGTAGATATTTCCATGTTTATACAGATCGCGGTGTTGATATTACCATGTTTATAAGGATAGAGGTGCAAATATTTCCACATTTATGCAGATAGCGGTTTAGTTATTAGCATGTTTATACAGATAGCGGTGTAGATATTTCCATGTATAAACAGACGTCGGTGTATATATTTCCATGTGTAAAGAGATGGCGGTGTAGATATTTCCTTGTTTATACAAATAGCGGTGTAGATATATCCATGTTTATACAGATCACGGTGTAGATATTTCCTTGTTTATACAAATAGCGGTGTAGATATTTCCATGTTTATACAGATCACGGTGTAGATATTTCCTTGTTTATAAAAATAGCGGTGTAGTTATTTCCATGTTTATACAGATAGCGGTGTAGACATTTCCATGTATATACAGATGGCTGTGTAGATATTTCCATGTTTATACAGATGGCTGTGTAGATATTTCCAGGTTTATACAGATGACTTTGTAGATATTTCCAATTTTATACAGATGGCGGTGTAGATATTTCCATGTTTATAGAGATAGCTGTGTAGATATTTCCATGTTTATACAGATAGTGTTGTGGATATATCCATGTTTATACAGATCACGGTGTAGATATTTCCATGTTTATACAGATCGCGGTGTAGATATTTCCATGTTTATACAGATAGCGGTGTAGATATTTCCATGTTTTTACAGATAATGGTGTAGATATTTCCATGTTTACACAGATTGTGGTGTAGATATTTCCATCTTTCTACAGATGGAATTGTAGACATTTCCATGATTACACAGATGGCGGTGCAGATATTTCCATGTTTATATAGATGGTTGTGTAGATATTACCATGTTTATACAGATAGCGGTGTAGATATTTTCATGTTTATACAGATCGTGGTGAAGATATTTCCATGTTTATACAGATAGCGGTGTAGATATTTCCATGTTTATACAGATAGCGATGTAGATATTACCATGTTTATACAGATCGCGGTGAAGATATTTCCATGTTTATACAGATCGCCGTGTAGATATTTCCATGTTTATACAGATCACGGTGAAGATATTTCCATGTTTATACAGATCGCGGTGTAGATATTTCCATGTTTATACAGATCGCATTGTAGATATTTCCATGTTTATACAGATAGCGGTGTAGATATTTCCATGTTTATACAGATAGCGGTGTAGATATTTCCATGTTTATACAGATGGCAGTGTAGATATTTCCATGTTTATAGAGATGGTGGTGTAGAAATTTCCATGTTCATTGAGATGGCTGTGTAGATATATCCATGTTCATAGAGATAGCAGTGAGGATATTTCCATGTTTATACAGATAGCAGTATAGATATTTCCATTTTTATAGAGATAGCGGTTTTGATATTTCATATTTATACAGATAGAGGTGTAGATATTTCCATGTTTATACAGATCGCGGTGTAGGTATTTCCATGTTTATACAGATCGTGGTGAAGATATTTCCATGTTTATACAGATCGCGGTGCAGATATTTCCATGTTTATACAGATCACGGTGTAGATATTTCCATGTTTATACAGATCGCGGTGTAGATATTTCCATGTTTATACAGATGGCAGTGTAGATATTTCCATGTTTATAGAGATGGTGGTGTAGATATTTCCATGTTCATTGAGATAGCGGTGTAGATATATCCATGTTCATAGAGATAGCAGTGAGGTCATTTCCATGTTTACACAGATAGCAGTGTAGATATTTCCATTTTTATAGAGATAGCAGTTTTGATATTTCATATTTATACAGATAGAGGTGTAGTTATTTAAATGTTTATAGAGATAGCGGTGTAGATATTTTCATGTTTATTCAGATTGCAGTGGAGATATGTCAATGTTTATACAGATAGCAATGGATATACTTCCACGTTAATACACATAGCAGTGTAGATGTTTCCATGTTTATACAGATCACGGTGTAGATATTTCCATGTTTATACAGATCATGTTGTAGATATTTCCATGTTTATACATATCGCGGTGTTGATATTACCATGTTTATAAGGATAGCGGTGCAAATATTTCCATATTAATGCAGATAGCGGTTTAGATATTAGCATGTTTATACAGATAGCGATGTAGTTATTTCCATGTATAAACAGATGTCTGTGTATATATTTCCATGTTTAAACAGATGGCGGTGTAGATATTTCCTTGTTTATACAAATAGCGGTGTAGTTATTTCCATGTTTATAGAGATCACGGTGTAGATATTTCCTTGTTTATACAAATAGCGGTGTGGTTATTTCCATGTTTATACAGATAGCGGTGTAGATATTTCCTTGTTTATACAAATAGCGGTGTAGATACTTCCATGTTTATACAGATCACGGTGTAGATATTTCCTTGTTTATACAAATAGCGGTGTAGTTATTTCCATGTTTATACAGATAGCGGTGTAGATATTTCCATGTATATACAGATGGCTGTGTAGATATTTCCATGTTTATACAGATGGCTGTGTAGATATTTCCATGTTTATACAGATGACTTTGTAGGTATTTCCATTTTTATACACATGGCGGTGAACATATTTCCATGTTTATAGAGATAGCTGTGTAGATATTTCTATGTTTATACAGATAGCAGTGTAGATATATCCATGTTCATACAGATCGCGGTGTAGATATTTCCATGTTTATACAGATTGCGGTGTAGATATTTCCATGTTTATACAGATAGCGGTGTAGATATTTCCATGTTTTTACAGATATTGGTGTAGATATTTCAATGTTTACACAGATTGCGGTGTAGATATTTCCATCTTTCTACAGATGGCATTGTAGATATTTCCATGTTTATACAGATGGCGGTGTAGGTATTTCCATGTTTATATAGATGGTGGTGTAGATATTACCATGTTTATACAGATAGCGGTGTAGATATTTCCATGTTTATACAGATCGTGGTGAAGATATTTCCATGTTTATACAGATCACGGTGTAGATATTTCCATGTTTATACAGATAGCGGTGTAGATATTTCCATGTTTACACAGATCGTGGTGAAAATATTTCCATGTTTATACAGATAGCGTTGTAGATATTTCCATATTTTTACAGATATTGGTGTAGATATTTCCATGTTTACACAGATTGCGGTGTAGATATTTCCATCTTTCTACAGATGGCATTGTAGATATTTCCATGTTTATACAGATGGCAGTGTAGATATTTCCATGTTTATAAAGATGGTGGTGTAGATATTACAATGTTTATGCAGATAGCGGTGTAGATATTTCCATGTTTATACAGATCGTGGTGAAGATATTTCCATGTTTATACAGATCGCGGTGTAGATATTTCCATGTTTATACAGATAGCGGTGTAGATATTTCCATGTTTATACAGATCGTGGTGAAGATATTTCCATGTTTATAAAGATAGCGGTGTAGATATTTCCATGTTTTAACAGATATTGGGGTAGATATTTCCATGTTTACACAGATTGCGGTGTAGATATTTCCATCTTTCTACAGACGGCATTGTAGATATTTCCAGGTTTATACAGATGGCGGTGTAGATATTTCCATGTTTATACAGATCACGGTGTAGATATTTCCTTGTTTATACAAATAGCGGTGTAGTTATTTCCATGTTTATACAGATAGCGGTGTAGATATTTCCATGTATATACAGATGGCTGTGTAGATATTTCCATGTTTATACAGATGGCTGTGTAGATATTTCCATGTTTATACAGATGACTTTGTAGGTATTTCCATTTTTATACAGATGGCGGTGAACATATTTCCACGTTTATAGAGATAGCTGTGTTGATATTTCCATGTTTACACAGATAGCAGTGTAGATATATCCATGTTTATACAGATCGCGGTGTAGATATTTCCATGTTTATACAGATCGCGGTGTAGATAATTCCATGTTTATACTGATAGCGGTGTAGATATTTCCAAGTTTTTACAGATATTGGTGTAGGTATTTCCATGTTTACACAGATTGCGGTGTAGATATTTCCATCTTTCTACAGATGGCATTGTAGATATTTCCATGATTATACAGATGGCGGTGCAGATATTTCCATGTTTATATAGATGGTTGTGTAGATATTACCATGTTTATACAGATAGCGGTGTAGATATTTTCATGTTTATACAGATCGTGGTGAAGATATTTCCATGTTTATACAGATAGCGGTGTAGATATTTCCATGTTTATACAGATAGCGGTGTAGATATTACCATGTTTATACAGATCGCGGTGAAGATATTTTCATGTTTATACAGATCGCGGTGTAGATATTTCCATGTTTATACAGATCGCGGTGAAGACATTTCCATGTTTATACAGATCGCGGTGTAGATATTTCCATGTTTATACAGATCGCGGTGTAGATATTTCCATGTTTATACAGATAGCGGTGTAGATATTTCCATGTTTATACAGATAGCGGTGTAAATATTTCCATGTATATACAGATGGCTGTGTAGATATTTCCAGGTTTATACAGATGGCTGTGTAGATATTTCCATGTTTATACAGATGACTTTGCAGGTATTTCTATTTTTATACAGATGGCGGTGTAGATATTTCCATGTTTATAGAGATAGCTGTGTAGATATTTCTATGTTTATACAGATAGCGGTGTAGATATATCCATGTTTATACAAATCGCGGTGTAGATATTTCCATGTTTATACAGATCGCAGTGTAGATATTTCCATGTTTATACAGATAGCGGTGTAGATATTTCCATGTTTTTACAGATATTGGTGTAGATATTTCCATGTTTACACAGATTGCGGTGTAGATGTTTCCATCTTTCTACAGATGGCATTGTAGATATTTCCATGATTATACAGATGGCGGTGTAGATATTTCCATGTTTATATAGATGGTGGTGTAGATATTACCATGTTTATACAGATAGCGGTGTTGATATTTCCATGTTTATACAGATAGCGGTGTAGATATTTCCATGTTTATACAGATAGCGGTGTAGATATTTCCATGTTTATACAGATAGTGGTGTAGATATTACCATGTTTATACAGATCGCGGTGAAGATATTTCCATGTTTATACAGATCGCGGTGTAAATATTTCCATGTTTATACAGATCGCGGTGGAGATATTTCCATGTTTATACAGATCGCCGTGAAGATATTTCCATGTTTATATAGATCGCAGTGTAGATATTTCCATGTTTATACAGATCGCCGTGTAGATATTTCCATGTTTATACAGATATCGGTGTAGATAATTCCATGTTTATACAGATAGCGGTGTAGATATTTCCATGTTTATACAGATGGCAGTGTAGATATTTCCATGTTTATACAGATGGCGGTATAGATATTTCCATGTTCATTGAGAAAGCGGTGTAGATATATCCATGTTCATAGAGATAGCAGTGAGGATATTTCCATGTTTATACAGATAGCAGTGTAGATATTTCCATTTTTATAGAGATAGCGGTTTTGATATTTCATATTTATACAGATAGAGTTGTAGATATTTCCATGTTTATACAGATTGCGGTGTAGATATTTCCATGTTTATACTGATCGTGGTGAAGATATTTCCATGTTTATACAGATCGCGGTGTAGATATTTCCATGTTTATACAGATTGCAGTGTAGTTATTTCCATGTTTATACAGATAGCGGTGTATATATTTCCATGTTTATACAGATAGCGGTGTAGATATTTCCATGTTTATACAGATGGCAGTGAAGATATTTCCATTTTTATAGAGATGGCCATGTAGATATTTCCACGTTCATTGAGATAGCGGTGTAGTTATATACATGTTCATAGAGATAGCAGTGAGGATATTTCCATGTTTATACAGAGAGCAGTGTAGATATTTCCGATTTTATAGAGATAGCGGTTTTGATATTTCATATTTATACAGATAGAGGTGTAGTTATTTCAATGTTTATAGAGATAGCGGTGTAGATATTTCCATATTTCTACAGATGACTGTGTAGATATTTCCATGTTTGTACAGATGGCAGTGTTGATATTTCCATGTTTATAGAGATAGCGGTGTAGATATTTTCATGTTTATTCAGATTGCGGTGGAGATATGTCAATGTTTATACAGATAGCAATGGATATATTTCCACATTAATACACATAGCGGTGTAGATATTTCCATGTTTATACAGATCACGGTGTAGATATTTCCATGTTTATACAGATCATGTTGTAGATATTTCCACGTTTATACAGATCACGGTGTTGATATTACCATGTTTATAACGATAGCGGTGCAAATATTTCCACATTTATGCAGATAGCGGTTTAGTTATTAGCATGTTTATACAGATAGCGGTGTAGATATTTCCATGTATAAACAGATGTCTGTGAATATATTTCCATGTTTAAACAGATGGCGGTGTAGATATTTCCTTGTTTATACAAACAGCGGTGTAGTTATTTCCATGTTTATACAGATCACGGTGTAGATATTTCCATCTTTATACAAATAGCGGTGCAGTTATTTCCATGTTTATACAGATAGCGGTGTAGATATTTCCTTGTTTATACAAATAGCGGTGTAGATATTTCCATGTTTATACAGATCACGGTGTAGATATTTCCTTGTTTATACAAATAGCGGTGTAGTTATTTCCATGTTTCTACAGATAGAGGTGTAGATATTTCCATGTATATACAGATGGCTGTGTAGATATTTCCAAGTTTATACAGATGACTTTGTAGGTATTTCCATTTTTATACAGATGGCGGTGAACATATTTCCATGTTTATAGAGATAGCTGTGTAGATATTTATATCTTTATACAGAAAGCGATGTAGATATATCCATGTTTATACAGATCACAGTGTAGATATTTCCATGTTTATACAGATCGCGGTGTAGATATTTCCATATTTATACAGATAGCGGTGTAGATATTTCCATGTTTTTACAGATATTGGTGTAGATATTTCCATGTTTACACAGATTGCGGTGTAGATATTTCCATTTTTCTACAGATGGCATTGTAGATATTTCCATGTTTATACAGATGGCAGTGTAGATATTTCCATGTTTTTACAGATGGTGGTGTAGATATTACCATGTTTATACAGATAGCGGTGTAGATATTTCCATATTTATACAGATAGAGGTGTAGATATTTCCATGTTTATACAGATTGCGGTGTAGATATTTCCATGTTTATACAGATCGTGGTGAAGATATTTCCATGTTTATACAGATCGCGGTGTAGATATTTCCATGTTTATACAGATCGCGGTGTAGATATTTCCATGTTTATACAGATTGCAGTGTATATATAATCCATGTTTATACAGATAGCGGTGTAGATATTTCCATGTTTATACAGATGGCAGTATAGATATTTCCATGTTTATAGAGATGGCGGTGTAGATATTTCCACGTTCATTGAGATAGCGGTGTAGTTATATCCATGTTCATAGAGATAGCAGTGAGGATATTTCCATGTTTATACAGATAGCAGTGTAGATATTTCCGTTTTTATAGAGATAGCGGTTTTGATATTTCATATTTATACAGATAGAGGTGTAGTTATTTCCATGTTTATATAGATAGCTGTGTAGATATTTCCATATTTCTACAGATGACTGTGTAGATATTTCCATGTTTGTACAGATGGCAGTGTAGATATTTCCATGTTTATAGAGATAGCGGTGTAGATATTTTCATGTTTATTCAGATTGCGTTGGAGATATGGCAATGTTTATACAGATAGCAATGGATACATTTCCACGTTAATACACTTAGCAGTGTAGATATTTCCATGTTTATACAGATCACGGTGTAGATATTTCCATGTTTATACAGATCATGTTGTTGATATTTCCATGTTTATACAGATCGCGGTGTTGATATTACCATGTTTATAAGGATAGGGGTGCAAATATTTCCACATTTATGCAGATAGCGGTTTAGTTATTAACATGTTTATACAGATAGCGGTGTAGATATTTCCATGTATAAACAGATGTCTCTGTATATATTTCCATGTTTAAACAGATGGCGGTGTAGATATTTCCTTGTTTATACAAATAGCGGTGTAGATATATCCATGTTTTTACAGATCACGGTGTAGATATTTCCTTGTTTATACAAATAGCGGTGTAGTTATTTCCATGTTTATACAGATAGCGGTGTAGATATTTCCTTGTTTATACAAATAGCGGTGTAGATATTTCCATGTTTATACAGATCACGATGTAGATATTTCCTTGTTTATACAAATAGCGGTGTAGTTATTTCCATGTTTATACAGATAGCGGTGTAGACATTTCCATGTATATACAGATGGCTGTGTAGATATTTCCATGTTTATACAGATGGCTGTGTAGATATTTCCAGGTTTATACAGATGACTTTGTAGGTATTTCCATTTTTATACAGATTGCGGTGTAGATATTTCCATGTTTATACAGATAGCGGTGTAGATATTTCCATGTTTATACAGATAGCGGTGTAGATATTTCCATGTTCATACAGATGGCAGTGTAGATATTTCCATGTTTATAGAGATGGCGGTGTAGAAATTTCCATGTTCATTGAGATAGCTGTGTAGATATATCCATGTTCATAGAGATAGCAGTGAAGATATTTCCATGTTTATACAGATAGCAGTGTAGATATTTCCATTTTTATAGAGATAGCGGTTTTGATATTTCATATTTATACAGATAGAGGTGTAGATATTTCCATGTTTATACAGATGGCGGTGTAGATATTTCCATGTTTATACAGATCGTGGTTAAGATATTTCCATGTTTATACAGATCGCGGTGCAGATATTTCCATGTTTATACAGATCACGGTGTAGATATTTCCATGTTTATACAGATAGCGGTGTAGATATTTCCATGTTTATACAGATGGCAGTGTAGATATTTCCATGTTTATAGAGATGGTGGTGTAGATATTTCCACGTTCATTGTGATAGCGGTGTAGATATATCCATGTTCATAGAGATAGCAGTGAGGTCATTTCCATGTTTACACAGATAGCAGTGTAGATATTTCCATTTTTATAGAGATAGCAGTTTTGATATTTCATATTTATACAGATAGAGGTGTAGTTATTTAAATGTTTATAGAGATAGCGGTGTAGATATTTTCATGTTTATTCAGATTGCAGTGGAGATATGTCAATGTTTATACAGATAGCAATGGATATACTTCCATGTTAATACACATAGCAGTGTAGATGTTTCCATGTTTATACAGATAACGGTGGAGATATTTCCATGTTTATACAGACAGCAGTGGAGATATTTCCATGTGTATACACATAGCGGTGTACATATTTCCATGTTTATAGAGACAGCGGTCTAGGTATTTCTATGTTTATACAGATAGCAGTGCAGATATTTCCTTGTTTATACAGATGCCTATGCAGATATTTCCATATTTATACAGAGGGCTGTGTAGATATTTCTACGTTTATACAGATGGCAGTGTAGATATTTCCATGTTCCTACACATGACTGTGTAGATATTTCCATGTTTATACAGATACTGGTGTAGATATTTCCATGTTTATACAGACCGCAGTGTGGATATTTCCATGTTTGTACAGATGGCGGTGTTGATGTTTCCATCTATACACAGATTGCCGTGTAGGTATTTCCATGTGTATACAGATGGCATTGTAGATATTTCCATGTTTATACAGATGGTGGTGTAGATATTTCCAGGTTTACACAGATGACTGTATATTTATTTCCATGTTTATACAGATGGCGGTGTAGATATTTCCAAGTTTATACATATAGCGGTGTAGATATTTTCATGTTTTTACAGATAGCGGTGTAGATATTTCCATGTTTACACAGATTGCGGTGTAGATATTTCCATCTTTCTACAGATGGCATTTTAGATATTTCCATTTTTATACAGATGGCGGTGTAGATATTTCCATGTTTATATACATGGTGGTTTAGATATTACCATGTTTATACAGATAGTGGTGTAGATATTTCGATGTTTATACAGATCGTGTTGAAGTTATTTCCATATTTATACAGATCGCGGTGTAGATATTTCCATGTTTATACAGATAGCGGTGTAGATATTTCCATGTTTATACATATAGCGCTGTAGATATTTCCATGTTTTTACAGATAGCGGTGTAGATATTTCCATGTTTACACAGATTGCGGTGTAGATATTTCCATCTTTCTACAGATGGCATTGTAGATATTTCCATTTTTATACAGATGGCGGTGTAGATATTTCCATGTTTATATACATGGTGGTGTAGATATTACCATGTTTATACAGATAGCGGTGTAGATATTTCCATGTTTATACAGATCGTGTTGAAGATATTTCCATATTTATACAGATCGCGGTGTAGATATTTCTATGTTTATACAGTTCGCGGTGTAGATGTTTCCAAGTTTATACAGATAGCGGTGTGGATATTTCCATGTTTATACAGATAGCGCTGTAGACATTTCCATGTTTATAGAGATAGTGGTGTAGGTATTTCCATGTTTATAGACATAGCGGTGTAGATATTTCCATGTTTATATAGATGGCGTTGTAGATATTTCCATGTTTATACCGATAGCGGTGTTGATATTCCACGTTTATACAGATAGCGATGTAGATATTTCCATGTTTATACAGCTCGCGGTGCAGATATTTATATCTTTATACAGATGGCATTGTAGATATTTCCTTATTTACACAGATGGCGGTGTAGATGTTTCCATGTTTATACAGATGGCGGAGTAGTTAGCTCCATGTTTATGGAGATGGCAGTGTAGATATTTTCATGTTTATGGAGATGGCGGTGTAGATATTTCCATGCTTATAGAGATAGCAGTGTAGATATTTACATGTTTATACAGATGGCTGTGTACATATTTCCATGTGTATACAGACGGCATTGTAGATATTTCCATGTTTATACAAAAGACTGTATAGGTATTTCCATGTTTTTACAGATGGCAGTGCAGATATTTCCATGTTTATAGAGATAGCGGTGTAGATATTTCCATGTTTGTACAGATGGCGGTGTTGATATTTCCATCTATGCACAGATGGCCGTGTAGATATTTCCATGTTTATACAGATGGCGGAGGAGATATTTCCATGGACATGCAAATGGCGGTGTATATATTTCCATGATTATACAGATAACGGTGTAGATATTTCCATGTTTACACAGATGGTGGTGTAGATATTTCCGTGTTTATACACATGGCGGAGTAGATAATTCCATCTTTATGGAGATAGCAGTGTAGATATTTCCATGTTTGTACAGATGGCGGTGTAAATATTTCCATGTTTATATAGATAGCGTTGTAGGTATTTCCATGTATATACACATGGCTGTGTAGATATTTCCATGTTTATACAGATGGCAGTGTAGATATTTCCATGTTTATAGAGATTCCGGTTTACATATTCCCATGTTTATACAGATCACGGTGTAGATATTTCCTTGTTTATACAAATAGCGGTGTAGTTATTTCCAAGTTTGTACAGATAGCGGTGTATATATTTCCATGTATATACAAATGGCTGTGTAGATATTTCCATGTTTATACAGATGGCTGTGTAGATATTTCCATGTTTATACAGATGACTTTGTAGGTAGTTCCATGTTTATACAGATGGCGGTGTAGATATTTCCATGTTTATAGAGATAGCTGTGTAGATATTTCCACGTTTATACAGATAGCGGTGTAGATATTTCCATGTTTATACAGATCGCGGTGTAGATATTTCCATGTTTATACAGATAGCGGTGTAGATATTTCCATGTTTGTACAGATGGTGGTGTTGATATTTCCATCTATACACAGATGACCGTGAAGATATTTCCATGTTTATACAGATGGCAGTGTAGATATTTCGATGTTTATAGAGATAGCAGTGGAGATATTTCCATGTTTATACAGATAGCGTTGTAGATATTTCCATGTTTATAGAGATAGCAGTGGAGATATTTCCATGTTTATACAGATAGCGTTGTAGTTATTTCCATGTTTATATAGATAGCGGTGTAGATATTTCCATGTATATACACATGGCTGTTTAGATATTTCCATGTTTATACAGATGGCGGTGTAGATATTTCCAGGTTTATACACATAACTTTGTAAGTATTTCCATGTTTATACAGATGGCGGTGTAGATATTTCGATGTTTATAGAGATAGCAGTGGAGATATTTCCATGTTTATACAGATAGCGGTGTAGATATTTCCATGTTTATAGTGATCGCGGTGTAGATATTTCCATGTTTATAGAGATGGCGGTGTAGATATTTCCATGTTCATAGAGATAGCGGTGTTGATTTTTCCATGTTTATAGAGATAGCAGTGTGGATATTTCCATGTTTATACAGATAGGGGTGTAGATATTTCCATGTTTATACAGATGGCGGTGTAGATATTTCCATGTTTATACAGATCACGGTGTAGATATTACCATGTTTATACAGATCATGGTGTTCATATTTCCATGTTTATACAGATCGCGGTGTTGATATTACCATGTTTATAGGGATAGCGCTGCAAATATTTCCACATTTATACAGATAGCGGTGTAGTTATTATCAAGTTTATACAGATAGTGGTGTAGATATTTCCATGTATAAACAGATGTCTGTGTATATATTTCCATGTTTAAACAGATGGCGGTGTAGATATTTAATTCTTTATAGAAATAGCGGTGTAGTTATTTCCATGTTTATACAGATGGCGGTGTAGATATTTCCATGTTTATACAGATAACTTTGTAAGTATTTCCATGTTTATACAGATGGCGGTGTAGGTATTTCGATGTTTATAGAGATAACAGTGGAGATATTTCCAAGTTTATACTGATCGCGTTGTAGATATTTCCATGTTTATAGAGATGGCGGTGTAGATATTTCCATGTTCATAGAGATAGCGGTGTTGATTTTTCCATGTTTATAGAGATCGCGGTGTAGATATTTCCATGTTTATACAGATCGCAGTGTAGATATTTCCATATTTATACAGAGAGAGGTGTAGATATTTCCACGTTTATACAGATTGCGCTGTAGATATTTCCATGTTTATACAGATTTCAGTGTAGATATTTCCATGTTTATAGAGATGGAGGTGTAGATATTTCCATGTTTATAGAGATAGCGGTGTAGATATATCCATGTTCATAGAGATAGCAGTGAGGTTATTTCCATGTTTATACAGATAACAGTGTGGATATTTCCATTTTTATAGAGATAGCAGTTTAGATATTACATATTTATACAGATAGCGGTGTAGATATTTCCATGTTTATACAGATGGCGGTGTAGATATTTCCATGTTTATACACATGACTGTGTAGGTATTTCCATGTTTATACAGATGGCTTTGCAGATATTTCCATGTTTGTAGAGATAGCGGTGCAGATATTTCTATGTGTATACAGATAGCTGTGTAAATATTTCCATGTGTATACAGATCGTGGTGTAGATATTTCCATGTTTATACAGATACCGGTGTAGATATTTACATGTTTATACAGACCGCAGTGTAGATATTTTCATGTTTATAGAGATAGCGGTGTAGATATTTCCATGTTTGTACAGATGGCGGTGTTGATGTATCCATCTATACACAGATTGCCGTGTAGGTATTTCCATGTGTATACAGATGGCATTGTAGATATTTCCATGTCTATACAGATGGTGATGCAGATATTTCCATGTTTACACAGATGACTGTATAGGTATTTCCATGTTTTTACAGATGGCATTGTAGATATTTCCATGTTTATAGAGATAGCAGTGTAGATATTTCCATGTTTATACAGATGGCGGTGTAGATATTTCCATGTTTATAGAGATAGCGGTGTAGATATTTCCATATTTATACAGATAACTGTGTAGATATTTCCAGGTTTCTACAGATAGCGGTGTAATTATTTCCATGTTTATACAGATCATGGTGTAGATATTTCCGTGTTTATACAGACCGCGGTGTAGATATTTCCATGTTTATACAGATAGCGGTGCAGATATTTCCATGTTTGTACAGATGGTGGTGTTGATATTTCCATCTATACGCAGATGACCTTGTAGATATTTCCACGTTTATACAGATGGCGGCACAGATATTTATATGGATAAGTAGATGGCGGTGTAGATATTTCCATTTTTATACAGATAGCAGTGTAGTTATTTCCATGTTTATATAGATAGCGGTGTAGATATTTCCATGTATATACACATGGCTGTGTAGATATTTCCATGTTTATACAGATGGCGGTGCAGATATTTCCATGTTTATACAGAGAACTTTGTAAGTATTTCCATGTTTATACAGATGGAGGTGTAGATATTTCGATGTTTATAGAGATAGCAGTAGAGATATTTCCATGTTTATACAGATAGCGGTGTAGATATTTCCATTTTTATACTGATCGCGGTGTAGATATTTCCATGTTTATAGAGATGGCGGTGTAGATATTTCCATGTTCATAGAGATAGCGGTGTTGATTTTTCCATGTTTATAGAGATAGCAGTAGAGATATTTCCATGTTTACACTGATTGTGGTGTAGATATTTACATATTTCTACAAATGGCATTGTAGATATTTCCATGTTTATACAGATGGCGGTGTAGATATTTCCATGTTTATAGAGATGGCGGTGTAGTTATTTCCATGTTTATACAGATCATGGTGTAGATATTTCCATGTTTATACAGATCGCGGTGTTGATATTACCATGTTTATAGGGATGGCGGTGCAAATATTTCCACATTTATACAGATAGCGGTGTAGTTATTAGCATGTTTATAGGGATAGTGGTGCAGATATTTCCATGTTTATACAGATACCGGTGTAGATATTTCCATGTTTATACAGACCGCGGTGCTGATATTTCCATGTTTATAGAGATAGCGGTGTAGATATTTCCATGTTTGTACAGATAGCGGTGTAGATATTTGCATGTTTATACAGATCGTGGTGATGATATTTCCATGTTTATACAGATTGCGGTGTAGATATTTCAATGTTTATACAGATCGCAGTGTAGATATTTCCATGTTTATAGAGATAGCGGTTTTGATATTTCATAGTTATACAGATAGCGGTGTAGATATTTCCATGTTTATACAGACTGCGATGTAGATATTTCCAAGTTTATACAGATAGCGGTGTAGATATTTCCACGTTTATACAGATGGCGGTGTAGATATTTCCATCTTTCTACAAATGGCAGTGTAGATATTTACATGTTTATAGAGATGGCGGTGTAGATATTTCCATGTTTATATAAATGGCAATGTAGATATTTTCTTGTTTATGTAGATGGCGTTGTAGATATCTCCATGTTTAAAGAGATGGCGGTGTATATCTTTCCATGTTGATGGAGATAGCGCTGTAGATATTTCCATGTTTACAGAGATAGCGGTGTAGTTATTTCCATATTTCTACAGATGACTGTGTAGATATTTCCATGTTTTTACAGATGGCAGTGTAGATATTTCCATGTTTATAGAGATAGCGGTGTAGATATTTTCATGTTTATACAGATTGCGGTGGAGATATGTCCATGTTTATACAGATGGCAATGGAGATATTTCCAAGTTAATACACATAGCGGTGTAGATATTTCCATGTTTATACCCATAGCGGTGTAGATATTTCCATGTTTATACAGATGGCTGTGTCGATATTTCCATGTTCATACAGAGTTCTCTGTAGATATTTCCATGTTTATATAGATGACAGTGTAGATATTTCCAGGTTTATACAGATGACTGTGTAGATATTTCAATGTTAATACAGATGGCGCTGTAGATATTTCCACGTTTATAGAGAGAGCGGTGTAGATTTTCCATGTTTATTGAGATAGCGGTGTAAATATTTCCATATTTATACAGATAGTGGTGTAGATATTTCCATGTTTTTACAGATAACGTTGTAGATATTTCCATCTTTATACAAACGGTGGTGAAGATATTTCCATGTTTACACAGATGTCGGTGTAGATATTTCCATGTGTATACAGATTGCATTGTAGATATTTCCATGTTTATACAGAAGACTGTATAGATATTTCCATGTTTTTACAGATGGTAGTGCAGATATTTCCATGTTTATAGAGATAGCGGTGTAGATATTTCCATGTTTGTACAGATGGTGGTGTTGATATTTCCATCTATACACAGATGGCCCTGTAGATATTTCCATGTTTATAGAAATGGCGGCGTAGATATTTCCATGGACATGCAGATGGCGGTGTAGTTATTTTCATGTTTATACAGAAAGCGGCGTAGATATTTCCATGTTTATATAGATAGCGGTGTAGATATTTCCCTGTATACACACATGGCTGTGTAGATATTTCCATGTTTATACAGATAGCACTGTAGATATTTCCATGTTTATACAGACAGCGGTGTAGTTATTTCCATGTATAAACAGATGTCTGTGTACGTATTTCCATGTTTAAACAGATGGCGATGTAGATAGTTCCTTGTTTATACAAATAGCGGTGTAGTTATTTCCAGGTTTATGCAGATAGCGGTGTATATATTTCCATAAATATAAGATGGCTGTGTAGATATTTCCATGTTTATACAGATGGATGTGTAGATATTTCCATGTTTATGCAGATGACTTTGTAGGTATTTCCATGTTTATACAGATGGCGGTGTAGATATTTCCATGTTTATAGAGATAGCTGTGAAGATATTTCCACGTTTATACAGATAGCGGTGTAGATATTTCCATGTTTTTACAGATAGCAGTGTAGATATTTCCATCTTTATTCAGAGAGTGCTGTATATATTTCCATGTTTATACAGATCACTGTGTAGATATTTCCATGTTTATACAGATAACGTTGTAGATATTTCCACGTTTATACAAACGGTGGTGTAAATATTTCCATGTTCCTACACATCACTGTGTAGTTATTTCCATGTTTATACAGATGGCAGTGTAGATATTTCCATATTTATAGAGATAGAAGTGTAGATATTTCCAGGTTTATACAGATAGAGGTGTAAATATTTCCATGTTTATACAGATCGCGGTGTAGATATTTCCATGTTTATACAGATCGCAGTGTAGATATTTCCATGTTTGTACAGATGGCGGTGTAGATATTTCCATGTTTATAGAGATGGTGGTGTAGATATTTCCATGTTCATAGAGATAGCAGTGAGGATATTTCCATGTTTTTACAGATAGCAGTGTAGATATTCCCATTTTTATAGAGATAGCGGTTTCGATATTTCATATTTATACAGATAGTGGTGTAGATATTTCCAGGTTTATACAGATTGCGGTGTAGATATTTCCATGTTTATACAGATAGCGGTGTAGATATTTCCACGTTTATACAGATGGCGGTGTAGATATTTCCATCTTTCTACAAATGGCAGTGTAGATATTTCCATGTTTATAGAGATGGCGGTGTAGATATTTCCATGTTTATATAAATGGCAATGTAGATATTTTCTTGTTTATGTAGATGGCGTTGTAGATATCTCCATGTTTAAAGAAATGGCGGTGTATATGTTTCCATGTTGATGGAGGTAGCGGTGTAGATATTTCCATGTTTATAGAGATAGCGGTGTAGTTATTTCCATGTTTATAGAGATAGAAGTGTAGATATTTCCATATTTCTCCAGATGACTGTGTAGATATTTCTATGTTTGTACAGATGGCAGTGTAGATATTTCCATGTTTATACAGATGACTGTATAGATATTTCCATGTTTTTACACATGGCAATTCAGATGTTTCCATGTTTATAGAGATAGAGGTGTAGATATTTCCATGTTTGTACAGATGGCGGTGTTGATATTTCCATCAATACTCAGAAGGCCGTGTAGATATTTCCATGTTTATACAGATGGCGGCGTATATATTTCCATGGATATGCAGATGGTGGTGTAGATATTTCCATGTTTATACAGATAGCGGTGTAGATATTTCCATGTTTACACAGATGGTGGTGTAGATATTTCCGTTTTTATACACATGGCGGAGTAGGTACTTCCATCTTTATGGAGATGGCTGTGTAGATATTTTCATGTTTATAGAGATGGCGGTGTAGATATTTTCATATTTATAGAGATAGTGCTGTAGATAATTCCATCTTTCTACAGATGGCAGTGTAGATATTTCCATGTTTATACAGATGGCGGTGTAGATATTTCCATATTTATACAGATGTCTGTGTAGATATTTACATGTGAATACAGATGGTATTGTAGGTATTTCCATGTTTATACAGATGGTGGTGTAGATATTTCCATGTTTATTCAGATGACTGTGTAGATATATCCATGTTTTTACAGATGGCAGTGTAGATATTTCAATGTTTATAGATATGGAGCTGTAGATATTTCCATGTTTATACAGATTGCGGTGCAGATATTTCCATGTTTGTAGAGATGTCGGTGTTGATATTTCCATCAATACACAGATGACTGTGTAGATATTTCCATGTTTATACAGATGGCGTCGCACATATTTCCATGGATATGTAGATGGCGGTGTAGATATTTTCATGTTTATACAGATAGCGGTGTAGTTATTTCCATGTTTATATAGATAGAGGTGTAGATATTTCCATGTATATATACATGGCTGTGTAGATATTTCCAAGTTTATACAGATGTCGGTGTAGATATTTCCATGTTTATACAGATAACTTTGTAAGTATTTCCATGTTTATACAGATGGCGGTGTAGATATTTCGATGTTTATAGAGATAGCAGTGGAGTTATTTCCATGTTTATACAGATAGCGGTGTAGATATTTCCACGTTTATACTGATCACGGTGTAGATATTTCCATGTTTATAGAGATGGCGGTGTAGATATTTCCAGGTTCATAGAGATAGCTGTGTTGATTTTTCCATGTTTATAGAGATAGCGGTTGGATATTTCCATGTTTATACAGATAGGGGTGTAGATATTTCCATGTTTATACAGATGGCGGTGTAGATATTTCCATGTTTATACAGATCCCGGTGTAGATATTTCCATGTTTATACAGATCACGGTGTAGATATTTCCATGTTTATATAGATCATGGTGTAGATATTTCCATGTTTATACAGATCGCGGTGTTGATATTACCATGTTTATAGGGATAGTGGTGCAAATATTTCCACATTTATACAGATAGCGGTGAGGTTATTAGCATGTTTATACAGATACCGGTGTAGATATTTCCATGTATAAACAGATGTCTGTGTATATATTTCCATGTTTAAAGAGATGACGGTGTAGATATTTCCTTGTTTATACAAATAGCGGTGTAGTTACTTCCATGTTTATACAGATCACGGTGTAGATATTTCCTTGTTTATACAAATAGCGGTGTAGATATTTCCATGCTTATGCAGATAGCTGTGTAGATATTTCCTTCTTTATACAAATAGCGGTGTAGATATTTCCATGTTTATACAGATCGTGGTGGAGATATTTCCATGTTTATACAAATAGCGGTGTAGTTATTTCCATGTTTATACAGATAGCGGTGTAAATATTTCCATGTATATACAGATGGCTGTGTAGATATTTCCATGTTTATACAGATGGCTGTGTAGATATTTCCATGTTTATACAGATGACTTTGTAGGTATTTCCATTTTTATACAGATGGCGTTGTAGATATTTCCATGTTTATAGAGATAGCTGTGCAGATATTTCCATGTTTATACAGATAGCGGTGTAGATATATCCATGTTTATACAGATCGCGGTGTAGATATTTCCATGTTTATGCATATCGCGGTGTAGATATTTCGATGTTTATACAGATAGCGGTGTAGATATTTCCATGTTTTTACAGATATTGGTGTAGATATTTCCATGTTTACACAGATTGCGGTGTAGATATTTCCATCTTTCTACAGATGGCATTGTAGATATTTCCATGATTATACAGATGGCGGTGTAGATATTTCCATGTTTATATACATGGTGGTGTAGATATTAACATGTTTATACAGATAGCGATGTAGATATTTCCATGTTTATACAGACAGCGGTGTAGATATTTCCATTTTTATACAGATGGCAGTGTAGATATTTCCATGTTTATAGAGATGTCGGTGTAGATATTTCCATGTTCATTGAGATAGCTGTGGAGATATATCCATGTTCATAGAGATAGCAGTGAGTATATTTCCATGTTTATACAGATAGCAGTGTAGACATTTCCATTTTTATAGAGATAGCGGTTTAGATATTTCATATTTATACAGATAGAGGTGTAGATATTTCCATGTTTATACAGATTGCGGTGTAGATATTTCCATGTTTATACAGATCGTGGTGAAGATATTTCCATGTTTATACAGATCGCGGTGTAGATATTTCTATGTTTATAGAGATCGCAGTGTAGATATTTCCAGGTTTATACAGATAGCGGTGTATATATTTCCATGTTTATACAGATAGCGGTGTAGATATTTCCATGTTTATACAGATGGCAGTGTAGATATTTCCATGTTTATAGAGATGGCGGTATAGATATTTCCACGTTCATTGAGATAGCGGTGTAGATATATCCATGTTCATAGAGATAGCAGTGAGGATGTTTCCATGTTTATACAGATAGCAGTGTAGATATTTCCATTTTTATAGAGATAGCGGTTTTGATATTCCATATTTATACAGATAGAGGTGTAGTTATTTCCATGTTTATATAGATAGCGGTGTAGATATTTCCATATTTCTACAGATGACTGTGTAGATATTTCCATGTTTGTACAGATGGCAGTGTAGATATTTCCATGTTTATAGAGATAGCGGTGTAGATATTTTCATGTTTATTCAGATTTCGGAGGAGATATGTCAATGTTTATACAGATAGCAATGGATATATTTCCACGTTAATACACATAGCAGTGTAGATATTTCCATGTTTATACAGATCACGGTGTAGTTATTTCCATGTTTATACAGATCATGTTGTAGATATTTCCATGTTTATACAGATCGCGGTGTTGATATTACCATGTTTATAAGGATAGAGTGGCAAATATTTCCACATTAATGCAGATAGCGGTTTAGTTATTAGCATGTTTATACAGATAGCGGTGTAGATATTTCCATGTTTATACAGATCGCGGTGTAGATATTTCCATGTTTATACAGATAGCGGTGTAGATATTTCCATGTTTTTACTGATATTGGTGTAGATATTTCCATGTTTACACAGATTGCGGTGTAGATATTTCCATCTTTCTACAGATGGCAGTGGAGATATTTCCATGTTTATAGAGATAGCGGTGTAGATATTTTCATGTTTATTCAGATTTCGGAGGAGATATGTCAATGTTTATACAGATAGCAATGGATATATTTCCACGTTAATACACATAGCAGTGTAGATATTTCCATGTTTATACAGATCACGGTGTACATATTTCCATGTTTATACAGATCATGTTGTAGATATTTCCATGTTTATACAGATCGCGGTGTTGATATTACCATGTTTATAAGGATAGAGTTGCAAATATTTCCACATTTATGCAGATAGCGGTTTAGTTATTAGCATGTTTATACAGATGGCGGTGTAGATATTTCCATGTATAAACAGATGTCTGTGTATATATTTCCATGTTTAAACAGATGGCGGTGTAGATATTTCCTTGTTTATACAAATAGCGGTGTAGTTATTTCCATGTTTATACAGATCACGGTGTAGTTATTTCCTTGTTTATACAAATAGCGGTGTAGTTATTTCCATGTTTATACAGATAGCGGTGTAGATATTTCCTTGTTTCTACAAATAGCGGTGTAGATATTTCCATGTTTATACAGATCACGGTGTAGATATTTCCTTGTTTATACAAATAGCGGTGTAGTTATTTCCATGTTTATACAGATAGCGGTGTAGATATTTCCATGTATATACAGATGGCTGTGTAGATATTTCCATGTTTATACAGAAGGCTGTGTAGATATTTCCATGTTTATAAAGATGACTTTGTAGGTATTTCCATGTTTATACAGATGGCTGTGTAGATATTTCCATGTTTATACAGATGACTTTGTAGGTATTTCCATTTTTATACAGATGGCGGTGAACATATTTCCATGTTTATAGAGATAGCTGTGTAGATATTTCCATGTTTATACAAATAGCAGTGTAGATATGTCCATGTTTATACAGAACGCGGTGTAGATATTTCCATGTTTATACAGATCGCGGTGTAGATATTTCCATGTTTATACAGATAGCGGTGTAGATATTTCCATGTTTTTACAGATACTGGTGTAGATATTTCCATGTTTACACAGATTGCGGTGTAGATATTTCCATCTTTCTACAGATGGCATTGTAGATATTTCCATGTTTATACAGATGGCGGTGTAGATATTTCCATGTTTATATAGATGGTGGTGTAGATATTACCATGTTTATACAGATAGCGGTGTAGATATTTCCATGTTTATACAGATCGTGTTGAAGCTATTTCCATGTTTATACAGATCGCGGTGTAGATATTTCCATGTTTATTCAGATAACGGTGTAGATATTTCCATGTTTATACAGATCGTGGTGAAGATATTTCCATGTTTATACAGATAGCGGTGTAGATATTTCCATGTTTTTACAGATATTGGTGTAGATATTTCCATGTTTACACAGATTGCGGTGTAGATATTTCCATCTTTCTACTGATGGCATTGTAGATATTTCCATGTTTATACAGATGGCGGTGTAGATATTTCCATGTTTACATAGATGGTGGTGAAGATATTACAATGTTTATACAGATAGCGGTGTAGATATTTCCATGTTTATACAGATCGTGGTGAAGATATTTCCATGTTTATACAGACCGCGGTGTAGATATTTCCATGTTTATACAGATAGCGGTGTAGATATTTCCATGTTTATACAGATCGTGGTGAAGCTATTTCCATGTTTATACAGATCGCGGTGTAGATATTTCCATGTTTATACAGATAGCGGTGTAGATATATCCATGTTTATACAGATCGCAGTGTAGATATTTCCATGTTTATACAGATCGCGGTGTAATTTCCATGTTTATACAGATAGCGGTGTAGATATTTCCATGTTTTTACAGATATTGGTGTAGATATTTCCATGTTTACACAGATTGCGGTGTAGATATTTCCATCTTTCTACAGATGGCATTGTAGATATTTCCATCTTTATACAGATGGCGGTGTAGATATTTCCATGTTTATATAGATGGTGATGTAGATATTACCATGTTTATACAGATAGCGGTGTAGATATTTCCATATTTATACAGATCGTGGTGAAGATATTTCCATGTTTATACAGATCGCGGTGTAGATATTTCCATGTTTATACAGATAGCGGTGTAGATATTTCCATGTTTATACAAATCGTGGTGAAGATATTTCCATGTTTATACAGATAGCGGTGTAGATATTTCCATGTTTTTACAGATATTGGTGTAGATATTTCCATGTTTACACAGATTGCGGTGTAGATATTTCCATCTTTCTACAGACGGCATTGTAGATATTTCCATGTTTATTCAGATGGCTGTGTAGGTATTTCCATGTTTATATAGATGGTGGTGTAGATATTACAATGTTTATACAGATAGTGGTGTAGATATTTCCATGTTTATACAGATCCTGGTGTGGATATTTCCATGTTTATACAGATCGCGGTGTAGATATTTCCATGTTTATACAGATCGCGGTGTAGATATTTCCATGTTTATACAGATAGCGGTGTAGGTATTTCCATGTTTATACAGATCGTGGTGAAGATATTTCCATGTTTATACAGATCGCGGAGTAGATATTTCCATGTTTATACAGATCGCGGTGTAGATATTTCCATGTTTATACAGATCGCGGTGTAGATATTTCCATGTTTATACAGATAGCGGTGTAGATATTTCCATGTTTTTACAGATATTGGTGTAGATATTTCCATGTTTACACAGATTGCGGTGTAGATATTTCCATCTTTCTACAGATGGCATTGTAGATATTTCCATGATTATAGAGATGGCGGTGTAGATATTTCCATGTTTATATAGATGGTGGTGTAGATATTACCATGTTTATACAGATAGCGGTGTAGATATTTCCATGTTTATACAGATAGCGGTGTAGATATTTCCATTTTTATACAGATGGCAGTGTAGATATTTCCATGTCTATAGAGATGTCGGTGTAGATATTTCCATGTTCATTGAGATAGCTGTGTAGATATATCCATGTTCATAGAGATAGCAGTGAGGATATTTCCATGTTTATAAAGATAGCAGTGTAGATATTTCCGTTTTTATAGAGATAGCAGTTTTGATATTTCATATTTATACAGATAGAGGTGTAGATATTTCCATGTTTATACAGATTGCGGTGTAGATATTTCCATGTTTATACAGATCGTGGTGAAGATATTTCCATGTTTATACAGATCGCGGTGTAGATATTTCTATGTTTATAGAGATCGCAGTGTAGATATTTCCAGGTTTATACAGATAGCGGTGTATATATTTCCATGTTTATACAGATAGCGGTGTAGATATTTCCATGTTTATACAGATGGCAGTGTAGATATTTCCATGTTTATAGAGATGGCGGTATAGATATTTCCACGTTCATTGAGATAGCGGTGTAGATATATCCATGTTCATAGAGATAGCAGTGAGGATATTTCCATGTTTATACAGATAGCAGTGTAGATATTTCCATTTTTATAGAGATAGCGGTTTTGATATTCCATATTTATACAGATAGAGGTGTAGTTATTTCCATGTTTATATAGATAGCGGTGTAGATATTTCCATATTTCTACAGATGACTGTGTAGATATTTCCATGTTTGTACAGATGGCAGTGTAGATATTTCCATGTTTATAGCGATAGCGGTGTAGATATTTTCATGTTTATTCAGATTTCGGAGGAGATATGTCAATGTTTATACAGATAGCAATGGATATATTTCCACGTTAATACACATAGCAGTGTAGATATTTCCATGTTTATACAGATCACGGTGTAGATATTTCCATGTTTATACAGATCATGTTGTAGATATTTCCATGTTTATACAGATCGCGTTGTTGATATTACCATGTTTATAAGGATAGAGTGGCAAATATTTCCACATTAATGCAGATAGCGGTTTAGTTATTAGCATGTTTATACAGATAGCGGTGTAGATATTTCCATGTTTATACAGATCGCGGTGTAGATATTTCCATGTTTATACAGATAGCGGTGTAGATATTTCCATGTTTTTACTGATATTGGTGTAGATATTTCCATGTTTACACAGATTGCGGTGTAGATATTTCCATCTTTCTACAGATGGCAGTGTAGATATTTCCATGTTTATAGAGATAGCGGTGTAGATATTTTCATGTTTATTCAGATTTCGGAGGAGATATGTCAATGTTTATACAGATAGCAATGGATATATTTCCACGTTAATACACATAGCAGTGTAGATATTTCCATGTTTATACAGATCACGGTGTACATATTTCCATGTTTATACAGATCATGTTGTAGATATTTCCATGTTTATACAGATCGCGGTGTTGATATTACCATGTTTATAAGGATAGAGTTGCAAATATTTCCACATTTATGCAGATAGCGGTTTAGTTATTAGCATGTTTATACAGATAGCGGTGTAGATATTTCCATGTATAAACAGATGTCTGTGTATATATTTCCATGTTTAAACAGATGGCGGTGTAGATATTTCCTTGTTTATACAAATAGCGGTGTAGTTATTTCCATGTTTATACAGATCACGGTGTAGTTATTTCCTTGTTTATACAAATAGCGGTGTAGTTATTTCCATGTTTATACAGATAGCGGTGTAGATATTTCCTTGTTTCTACAAATAGCGGTGTAGATATTTCCATGTTTATACAGATCACGGTGTAGATATTTCCTTGTTTATACAAATAGCGGTGTAGTTATTTCCATGTTTATACAGATAGCGGTGTAGATATTTCCATGTATATACAGATGGCTGTGTAGATATTTCCATGTTTATACAGAAGGCTGTGTAGATATTTCCAAGTTTATAAAGATGACTTTGTAGGTATTTCCATGTTTATACAGATGGCTGTGTAGATATTTCCATGTTTATACAGATGACTTTGTAGGTATTT
This sequence comes from Pan troglodytes, assembly GCF_028858775.2. NCBI lineage: Eukaryota > Metazoa > Chordata > Mammalia > Primates > Hominidae > Pan > Pan troglodytes. The sequence goes on from NC_072418.2 coordinate 63,506,853, forward strand.
CCATTTTTATAAAGATGGCGGTGAACATATTTCCATGTTTATAGAGATAGCTGTGTAGATATTTCCATGTTTATACAAATAGCAGTGTAGATATGTCCATGTTTATACAGAACGCGGTGTAGATATTTCCATGTTTATACAGATCGCGGTGTAGATATTTCCATGTTTATACAGATAGCGGTGTAGATATTTCCATGTTTTTACAGATACTGGTGTAGATATTTCCATGTTTACACAGATTGCGGTGTAGATATTTCCATCTTTCTACAGATGGCATTGTAGATATTTCCATGTTTATACAGATGGCGGTGTAGATATTTCCATGTTTATATAGATGGTGGTGTAGATATTACCATGTTTATACAGATAGCGGTGTAGATATTTCCATGTTTATACAGATCGTGGTGAAGCTATTTCCATGTTTATACAGATCGCGGTGTAGATATTTCCATGTTTATTCAGATAACGGTGTAGATATTTCCATGTTTATACAGATCGTGGTGAAGATATTTCCATGTTTATACAGATAGCGGTGTAGATATTTCCATGTTTTTACAGATATTGGTGTAGATATTTCCATGTTTACACAGATTGCGGTGTAGATATTTCCATCTTTCTACTGATGGCATTGTAGATATTTCCATGTTTATACAGATGGCGGTGTAGATATTTCCATGTTTACATAGATGGTGGTGAAGATATTACAATGTTTATACAGATAGCGGTGTAGATATTTCCATGTTTATACAGATCGTGGTGAAGATATTTCCATGTTTATACAGACCGCGGTGTAGATATTTCCATGTTTATACAGATAGCGGTGTAGATATTTCCATGTTTATACAGATCGTGGTGAAGCTATTTCCATGTTTATACAGATCGCGGTGTAGATATTTCCATGTTTATACAGATAGCGGTGTAGATATATCCATGTTTATACAGATCGCAGTGTAGATATTTCCATGTTTATACAGATCGCGGTGTAATTTCCATGTTTATACAGATAGCGGTGTAGATATTTCCATGTTTTTACAGATATTGGTGTAGATATTTCCATGTTTACACAGATTGCGGTGTAGATATTTCCATCTTTCTACAGATGGCATTGTAGATATTTCCATCTTTATACAGATGGCGGTGTAGATATTTCCATGTTTATATAGATGGTGATGTAGATATTACCATGTTTATACAGATAGCGGTGTAGATATTTCCATATTTATACAGATCGTGGTGAAGATATTTCCATGTTTATACAGATCGCGGTGTAGATATTTCCATGTTTATACAGATAGCGGTGTAGATATTTCCATGTTTATACAAATCGTGGTGAAGATATTTCCATGTTTATACAGATAGCGGTGTAGATATTTCCATGTTTTTACAGATATTGGTGTAGATATTTCCATGTTTACACAGATTGCGGTGTAGATATTTCCATCTTTCTACAGACGGCATTGTAGATATTTCCATGTTTATTCAGATGGCTGTGTAGGTATTTCCATGTTTATATAGATGGTGGTGTAGATATTACAATGTTTATACAGATAGTGGTGTAGATATTTCCATGTTTATACAGATCCTGGTGTGGATATTTCCATGTTTATACAGATCGCGGTGTAGATATTTCCATGTTTATACAGATCGCGGTGTAGATATTTCCATGTTTATACAGATAGCGGTGTAGGTATTTCCATGTTTATACAGATCGTGGTGAAGATATTTCCATGTTTATACAGATCGCGGAGTAGATATTTCCATGTTTATACAGATCGCGGTGTAGATATTTCCATGTTTATACAGATCGCGGTGTAGATATTTCCATGTTTATACAGATAGCGGTGTAGATATTTCCATGTTTTTACAGATATTGGTGTAGATATTTCCATGTTTACACAGATTGCGGTGTAGATATTTCCATCTTTCTACAGATGGCATTGTAGATATTTCCATGATTATAGAGATGGCGGTGTAGATATTTCCATGTTTATATAGATGGTGGTGTAGATATTACCATGTTTATACAGATAGCGGTGTAGATATTTCCATGTTTATACAGATAGCGGTGTAGATATTTCCATTTTTATACAGATGGCAGTGTAGATATTTCCATGTCTATAGAGATGTCGGTGTAGATATTTCCATGTTCATTGAGATAGCTGTGTAGATATATCCATGTTCATAGAGATAGCAGTGAGGATATTTCCATGTTTATAAAGATAGCAGTGTAGATATTTCCGTTTTTATAGAGATAGCAGTTTTGATATTTCATATTTATACAGATAGAGGTGTAGATATTTCCATGTTTATACAGATTGCGGTGTAGATATTTCCATGTTTATACAGATCGTGGTGAAGATATTTCCATGTTTATACAGATCGCGGTGTAGATATTTCTATGTTTATACAGATCGCAGTGTAGATATTTCCATGTTTATACAGATAGCGGTGTATATATTTCCATGTTTATACAGATAGCGGTGTTGATATTTCCATGTCTATACAGATGGCAGTGTAGATATTTCCATGTTTATAGAGATGGCGGTGTAGATATTTCCACGTTCATTGAGATAACGGTATAGATATATCCATGTTCATAGAGATAGCAGTGAGGATATTTCCATGTTTATACAGATAGCAGTGTAGATATTTCCATTTTTATAGAGACAGCGCTTTTGATATTTCATATTTATACAGATAGAGGCGTAGTTATTTCCATGTTTATAGAGATAGCGGTGTAGATATTTCCATATTTCTACAGATGACTGTGTAGATATTTCCATGTTTGTACAGATGGCACTGTAGATATTTCCATGTTTAGAGAGATAGCGGTGTAGATATTTTCATGTTTATTCAGATTGCGGTGGAGATATGTCAATGTTTATACAGATAGCAATGGATATATTTCCACGTTAATACACATAGCAGTGTAGATATTTCCATGTTTATACAGATCACGGTGTAGATATTTCCATGTTTATACAAATCATGTTGTAGATATTTCCATGTTTATACAGATCTCGGTGTTGATATTACCATGTTTATAAGGATAGAGGTGCAAATATTTCCATATTTATGCAGATAGCGGTTTAGTTATTAGCAGGTTTATACAGATAGCGGTGTAGATATTTCCATGTATAAACAGATGTCTGTGTATATATTTCCATGTGTATACAGATGGAGGTGTAGATATTTCCTTGTTTATACAAATAGCGGTGTAGTTATTTACATGTTAATACAGATCACGGTGTAGATATTTCCTTGTTTATACAAATAGCGGTGTAGTTATTTCCATGTTTATACAAATCGGGGTGAAGATATTTCCATGTTTATACAGATCGCGGTGTAGATATTTCCATGTTTATACAGATCGCGGTGTAGATATTTCCATGTTTATACAGATAGCGCTGTAGATATTTCCATGTTTTTACTGATATTGGTGTAGATATTTCCATGTTTACACAGATTGCGGTGTAGATATTTCCATCTTTCTACAGATGGCATTGTAGATATTTGCATGATTATACAGATGGCGGTGTAGATATTTCCATGTTTATATAGATGGTGGTATAGATATTACCATGTTTATACAGATAGCGGTGTAGATATTTCCATGTTTATACAGATAGCGGTGTAGATATTTCCATTTTTATACAGATGGCAGTGTAGATATTTCCATGTTTATAGAGATGTCGGTGTAGATATTTCCATGTTCATTGAGATAGCTGTGTAGATATATCCATGTTCATAGAGATAGCAGTGAGGATATTTCCATGTTTATACAGATAGCAGTGTAGATATTTCCATTTTTATAGAGATAGCGGTTTTGATATTTCATATTTATACAGATAGAGGTGTAGATATTTCCATGTTTATACAGATTGCAGTGTAGATATTTCCATGTTTATACAGATCGTGGTGGAGATATTTCCATGTTTATACAGATCGCGGTGTAGATATTTCCATGTTTATACAGATCGCAGTGTAGATATTTCCACGTTTATACAGATAGCGGTGTATATATTTCCATGTTTATACAGATAGCGGTGTAGATATTTCCATGTTTATACAGATGGCAGTGTAGATATTTCCATGTTTATAGAGATGGCGGTGTAGATATTTCCACGTTCATTGAGATAGCGGTGTAGATATATCCATGTTCATAGAGATAGCAGTGAGTATATTTCCATGTTTATACAGATAGCAGTGTAGATATTTCCATTTTTATAGAGATAGCGGTTTTGATATTTCATATTTATACAGATAGAGGTGTAGTTATTTCCATGTTTATAGAGATAGCGGTGTAGATATTTCCATATTTCTACAGATGACTTTGTAGATATTTCCATGTTTGTACAGATATCAGTGTAGATATTTCCATGTTTATAGAGATAGCGGATTAGATATTTTCATGTTTATACAGATTGCGGTGGAGATATGTCAATGTTTATACAGATAGCAATGGATATATTTCCATGTTAATACACATAGCAGTGTAGATATTTCCATGTTTATACAGATCACGGTGTAGATATTTCCATGTTTATACAGATCATGTTGTAGATATTTCCATGTTTATACAGATCACAGTGTTGATATTACCATGTTTATAAGGGTAGAGGTGCAAATATTTCCACATTTATGCAGATAGCGGTTTAGTTATTAGCAGGTTTATACAGATAGTGGTGTAGATATTTCCATGTATAAACAGATGTCTGTGTATATATTTCCATGTTTATACAGATGGAGGTGTAGATATTTCCTAGTTTATACAAATAGCCGTGTAGTTATTTCCATGTTTATACAGATCACGGTGTAGATATTTCCTTGTTTATACAAATAGCGGTGTAGTTATTTCCATGTTTATACAGATAGCGGTGTAGATATTTCCTTGTTTCTACAAATAGCGGTGTAGATATTTCCATGTTTATACAGATCACGGTGTTGATATTTCCTTGTTTATACAAATAGCGGTGTAGTTATTTCCATGTTTATACAAATAGCGGTGTAGATATTTCCATGTATATACAGATGGCTGTGTAGATATTTCCATGTTTATACAGATGGCTGTGTAGATATTTCCATTTTTATACAGATGACTTTGTAGGTATTTATATTTTTATACAGATGGCGGTGAACATATTTCCATGTTTATAGAGATAGCTGTGTAGATATTTCCATGTTTATACAAATAGCAGTGTAGATATATCCATGTTTATACAGATCGCGGTGTAGATATTTCCATGTTTATATAGAACGCGGTGTAGATATTTCCATGTTTATACAGATAGCAGTGTAGATATTTCCATGTTTTTACAGATATTGGTGTAGATATTTCCATGTTTACACAGATTGCGGTGTAGATATTTCCATCTTTCTACAGATGGCATTGTAGATATTTCCATGTTTATACAGATGGCGGTGTAGATATTTCCATGTTTATATAGATGGTGGTGTAGATATTACCATGTGTATACAGATAGCGGTGTAGATATTTCCATATTTATACAGATCGTGGTGAAGCTATTTCCATGTTTATACAGATCGCGGTGTAGATATTTCCATGTTTATACAGATAGCGGTGTAGATATTTCCATGTTTATACAAATCGTGGTGAAGATATTTCCATGTTTATACAGATAGCGGTGTAGATATTTCCATGTTTTTACAGATATTGGTGTAGATATTTCAATGTTTACACAGATTGCGGTGTAGATATTTCCATCTTTCTACAGACGGCATTGTAGATATTTCCATGTTTATTCAGATGGCTGTGTAGGTATTTCCATGTTTATATAGATGGTGGTGTAGATATTACAATGTTTATACAGATAGTGGTGTAGATATTTCCATGTTTATACAGATCCTGGTGTGGATATTTCCATGTTTATACAGATCGCGGTGTAGATATTTCCATGTTTATACAGATCGCGGTGTAGATATTTCCATGTTTATACAGATAGCGGTGTAGGTATTTCCATGTTTATACAGATCGTGGTGAAGATATTTCCATGTTTATACAGATCGCGGAGTAGATATTTCCATGTTTATACAGATCGCGGTGTAGATATTTCCATGTTTATACAGATCGCGGTGTAGATATTTCCATGTTTATACAGATAGCGGTGTAGATATTTCCATGTTTTTACAGATATTGGTGTAGATATTTCCATGTTTACACAGATTGCGGTGTAGATATTTCCATCTTTCTACAGATGGCATTGTAGATATTTCCATGATTATAGAGATGGCGGTGTAGATATTTCCATGTTTATATAGATGGTGGTGTAGATATTACCATGTTTATACAGATAGCGGTGTAGATATTTCCATGTTTATACAGATAGCGGTGTAGATATTTCCATTTTTATACAGATGGCAGTGTAGATATTTCCATGTCTATAGAGATGTCGGTGTAGATATTTCCATGTTCATTGAGATAGCTGTGTAGATATATCCATGTTCATAGAGATAGCAGTGAGGATATTTCCATGTTTATAAAGATAGCAGTGTAGATATTTCCGTTTTTATAGAGATAGCAGTTTTGATATTTCATATTTATACAGATAGAGGTGTAGATATTTCCATGTTTATACAGATTGCGGTGTAGATATTTCCATGTTTATACAGATCGTGGTGAAGATATTTCCATGTTTATACAGATCGCGGTGTAGATATTTCTATGTTTATACAGATCGCAGTGTAGATATTTCCATGTTTATACAGATAGCGGTGTATATATTTCCATGTTTATACAGATAGCGGTGTTGATATTTCCATGTCTATACAGATGGCAGTGTAGATATTTCCATGTTTATAGAGATGGCGGTGTAGATATTTCCACGTTCATTGAGATAACGGTATAGATATATCCATGTTCATAGAGATAGCAGTGAGGATATTTCCATGTTTATACAGATAGCAGTGTAGATATTTCCATTTTTATAGAGACAGCGCTTTTGATATTTCATATTTATACAGATAGAGGCGTAGTTATTTCCATGTTTATAGAGATAGCGGTGTAGATATTTCCATATTTCTACAGATGACTGTGTAGATATTTCCATGTTTGTACAGATGGCACTGTAGATATTTCCATGTTTAGAGAGATAGCGGTGTAGATATTTTCATGTTTATTCAGATTGCGGTGGAGATATGTCAATGTTTATACAGATAGCAATGGATATATTTCCACGTTAATACACATAGCAGTGTAGATATTTCCATGTTTATACAGATCACGGTGTAGATATTTCCATGTTTATACAAATCATGTTGTAGATATTTCCATGTTTATACAGATCTCGGTGTTGATATTACCATGTTTATAAGGATAGAGGTGCAAATATTTCCATATTTATGCAGATAGCGGTTTAGTTATTAGCAGGTTTATACAGATAGCGGTGTAGATATTTCCATGTATAAACAGATGTCTGTGTATATATTTCCATGTGTATACAGATGGAGGTGTAGATATTTCCTTGTTTATACAAATAGCGGTGTAGTTATTTACATGTTTATACAGATCACGGTGTAGATATTTCCTTGTTTATACAAATAGCGGTGTAGTTATTTCCATGTTTATACAAATCGGGGTGAAGATATTTCCATGTTTATACAGATCGCGGTGTAGATATTTCCATGTTTATACAGATCGCGGTGTAGATATTTCCATGTTTATACAGATAGCGCTGTAGATATTTCCATGTTTTTACTGATATTGGTGTAGATATTTCCATGTTTACACAGATTGCGGTGTAGATATTTCCATCTTTCTACAGATGGCATTGTAGATATTTGCATGATTATACAGATGGCGGTGTAGATATTTCCATGTTTATATAGATGGTGGTATAGATATTACCATGTTTATACAGATAGCGGTGTAGATATTTCCATGTTTATACAGATAGCGGTGTAGATATTTCCATTTTTATACAGATGGCAGTGTAGATATTTCCATGTTTATAGAGATGTCGGTGTAGATATTTCCATGTTCATTGAGATAGCTGTGTAGATATATCCATGTTCATAGAGATAGCAGTGAGGATATTTCCATGTTTATACAGATAGCAGTGTAGATATTTCCATTTTTATAGAGATAGCGGTTTTGATATTTCATATTTATACAGATAGAGGTGTAGATATTTCCATGTTTATACAGATTGCAGTGTAGATATTTCCATGTTTATACAGATCGTGGTGGAGATATTTCCATGTTTATACAGATCGCGGTGTAGATATTTCCATGTTTATACAGATCGCAGTGTAGATATTTCCACGTTTATACAGATAGCGGTGTATATATTTCCATGTTTATACAGATAGCGGTGTAGATATTTCCATGTTTATACAGATGGCAGTGTAGATATTTCCATGTTTATAGAGATGGCGGTGTAGATATTTCCACGTTCATTGAGATAGCGGTGTAGATATATCCATGTTCATAGAGATAGCAGTGAGTATATTTCCATGTTTATACAGATAGCAGTGTAGATATTTCCATTTTTATAGAGATAGCGGTTTTGATATTTCATATTTATACAGATAGAGGTGTAGTTATTTCCATGTTTATAGAGATAGCGGTGTAGATATTTCCATATTTCTACAGATGACTTTGTAGATATTTCCATGTTTGTACAGATATCAGTGTAGATATTTCCATGTTTATAGAGATAGCGGATTAGATATTTTCATGTTTATACAGATTGCGGTGGAGATATGTCAATGTTTATACAGATAGCAATGGATATATTTCCATGTTAATACACATAGCAGTGTAGATATTTCCATGTTTATACAGATCACGGTGTAGATATTTCCATGTTTATACAGATCATGTTGTAGATATTTCCATGTTTATACAGATCACAGTGTTGATATTACCATGTTTATAAGGGTAGAGGTGCAAATATTTCCACATTTATGCAGATAGCGGTTTAGTTATTAGCAGGTTTATACAGATAGTGGTGTAGATATTTCCATGTATAAACAGATGTCTGTGTATATATTTCCATGTTTATACAGATGGAGGTGTAGATATTTCCTAGTTTATACAAATAGCCGTGTAGTTATTTCCATGTTTATACAGATCACGGTGTAGATATTTCCTTGTTTATACAAATAGCGGTGTAGTTATTTCCATGTTTATACAGATAGCGGTGTAGATATTTCCTTGTTTCTACAAATAGCGGTGTAGATATTTCCATGTTTATACAGATCACGGTGTTGATATTTCCTTGTTTATACAAATAGCGGTGTAGTTATTTCCATGTTTATACAAATAGCGGTGTAGATATTTCCATGTATATACAGATGGCTGTGTAGATATTTCCATGTTTATACAGATGGCTGTGTAGATATTTCCATTTTTATACAGATGACTTTGTAGGTATTTATATTTTTATACAGATGGCGGTGAACATATTTCCATGTTTATAGAGATAGCTGTGTAGATATTTCCATGTTTATACAAATAGCAGTGTAGATATATCCATGTTTATACAGATCGCGGTGTAGATATTTCCATGTTTATATAGAACGCGGTGTAGATATTTCCATGTTTATACAGATAGCAGTGTAGATATTTCCATGTTTTTACAGATATTGGTGTAGATATTTCCATGTTTACACAGATTGCGGTGTAGATATTTCCATCTTTCTACAGATGGCATTGTAGATATTTCCATGTTTATACAGATGGCGGTGTAGATATTTCCATGTTTATATAGATGGTGGTGTAGATATTACCATGTGTATACAGATAGCGGTGTAGATATTTCCATATTTATACAGATCGTGGTGAAGCTATTTCCATGTTTATACAGATCGCGGTGTAGATATTTCCATGTTTATACAGATAACGGTGTAGATATTTCCATGTTTACACAGATCGTGGTGAAGATATTCCCATGTTTATACAGATAGCGGTGAGGATATTTCCATGTTTTTACAGATATTGGTGTAGATATTTCCATGTTTACACAGATGGCGGTGTAGATATTTCCATCTTTCTACTGATGGCATTGTAGATATTTCCATGTTTATACAGATGGCGGTGTAGATATTTCCATGTTTACATAGATGGTGGTGAAGATATTACAATGTTTATACAGATAGCGGTGTAGATATTTCCATGTTTATACAGATCGTGGTGAAGATATTTCCATGTTTATACAGACCGCGGTGTAGATATTTCCATGTTTATACAGATAGCGGTTTAGATATTTCCATGTTATTACAGATCGTGGTGAAGCTATTTCCATGTTTATACAGATCGCGGTGTAGATATTTCCATGTTTATACAGATAGCGGTGTAGATATATCCATGTTTATACAGAACGCAGTGTAGATATTTCCATGTTTATACAGATCGCGGTGTAATTTCCATGTTTATACAGATAGCGGTGTAGATATTTCCATGTTTTTACAGATATTGGTGTAGATATTTCCATGTTTACACAGATTGCGGTGTAGATATTTCCATCTTTCTACAGATGGCATTGTAGATATTTCCATCTTTATACAGATGGCGGTGTAGATATTTCCATGTTTATATAGATGGTGATGTAGATATTACCATGTTTATACAGATAGCGGTGTAGATATTTCCATATTTATACAGATCGTGGTGAAGATATTTCCATGTTTATACAGATCGCGGTGTAGATATTTCCATGTTTATACAGATAGCGGTGTAGATATTTCCATGTTTATACAGATCGTTGTGAAGATATTTCCATGTTTATACAGATCGCGGTGTAGATATTTCCATGTTTATACAGATCGCGGTGTAGATATTTCCATGTTTATACAGATAGCGGTGTATATATTTCCATGTTTTTACAGATATTGGTGTAGATATTTCCATGTTTACACAGATTGCGGTGTAGATATTTCCATCTTTCTACAGATGGCATTGTAGATATTTCCATGATTATAGAGATGGCGGTGTAGATATTTCCATGTTTATACAGATAGCGGTGTAGATATTTCCATGTTTATACAGATCGTGGTGAAGATATTTCCATGTTTATACAGATCGCGGTGTAGATATTTCCATGTTTATACAGATAGCGGTGTAGATATTTCCTTGTTTATACAAATAGCGGTGTAGTTATTTCCATGTTTATACAGATAGCGGTGTAAATATTTCCATGTATATACAGATGGCTGTGTAGATATTTCCATGTTTATACAGATGGCTGTGTAGATATTTCCATGTTTATACAGATAACTTTGTAGGTATTTCCATTTTTATACAGATGGCGTTGTAGATATTTCCAAGTTTATAGAGATAGCTGTGCAGATACTTCCATGTTTATACAGATAGCGGTGTAGATATATCCATGTTTATACAGATCGCGGTGTAGATATTTCCATGTTTATGCAGATCGCGGTGTAGATATTTCGATGTTTATACAGATAGCGGTGTAGATATTTCCATGTTTTTACAGATATTGGTGTAGATATTTCCATGTTTACACAGATTGCGGTGTAGATATTTCCATCTTTCTACAGATGGCATTGTAGATATTTCCATGATTATACAGATGGCGGTGTAGATATTTCCATGTTTATATAGATGGTGGTGTAGATATTAACATGTTTATACAGATAGCGATGTAGATATTTCCATGTTTATACAGATCGTGGTGAAGCTATTTCCATGTTTATACAGATCGCGGTGTAGATATTTCCATGTTTATACAGATAACGGTGTAGATATTTCCATGTTTATACAGATCGTGGTGAAGATATTTCCATGTTTATACAGATAGCGGTGTAGATATTTCCATGTTTTTACAGATATTGGTGTAGATATTTCCATGTTTACACAGATTGCGGTGTAGATATTTCCATCTTTCTACTGATGGCATTGTAGATATTTCCATGTTTATACAGATGGCGGTGTAGATATTTCCATGTTTACATAGATGGTGGTGAAGATATTACAATGTTTACACAGATAATGGTGTAGATATTTCCATGTTTATACAGATCGTGGTGAAGATATTTCCATGTTTATACAGACCGCGGTGTAGATATTTCCATGTTTATACAGATAGCGGTGTAGATATTTCCATGTTATTACAGATCGTGGTGAAGCTATTTCCATGTTTATACAGATCGCGGTGTAGATATTTCCATGTTTATACAGATAGCGGTGTAGATATATCCATGTTTATACAGAACGCAGTGTAGATATTTCCATGTTTATACAGATCGCGGTGTAATTTCCATGTTTATACAGATAGCGGTGTAGATATTTCCATGTTTTTACAGATATTGGTGTAGATATTTCCATGTTTACACAGATTGCGGTGTAGATATTTCCATCTTTCTACAGATGGCATTGTAGATATTTCCATCTTTATACAGATGGCGGTGTAGATATTTCCATGTTTATATAGATGGTGATGTAGATATTACCATGTTTATACAGATAGTGGTGTAGATATTTCCATATTTATACAGATCGTGGTGAAGATATTTCCATGTTTATACAGATCGCGGTGTAGATATTTCCATGTTTATACAGATAGCGGTGAAGATATTTCCATGTTTATACAGATAGCGGTGTAGATATTTCCATGTTTATACAGATAGCGGTGTAGATATTTCCATGTTTTTACAGATATTGGTGTAGATATTTCCATGTTTACACAGATTGCGGTGTAGATATTTCCATCTTTCTACAGACGGCATTGTAGATATTTCCATGTTTATTCAGATGGCGGTGTAGGTATTTCCATGTTTATATAGATGGTGGTGTAGATATTACAATGTTTATACAGATAGTGGTGTAGATATTTCCATGTTTATACAGATCGTGGTGTGGATATTTCCATGTTTATACAGATCGCGGTTTAGATATTTCCATGTTTATACAGATCGCGGTGTAGATATTTCCATGTTTATACAGAGAGCGGTGTAGATATTTCCATGTTTATACAGATCGTGGTGAAGATATTTCCATGTTTATACAGATCGCGGTGTAGATATTTCCATGTTTATACAGATCGCGGTGTAGATATTTCCATGTTTATACAGATAGCGGTGTATATATTTCCATGTTTTTACAGATATTGGTGTAGATATTTCCATGTTTACACAGATTGCGGTGTAGATATTTCCATCTTTCTACAGATGGCATTGTAGATATTTCCATGATTATAGAGATGGCGGTGTAGATATTTCCATGTTTATACAGATAGCGGTGTAGATATTTCCATGTTTATACAGATCGTGGTGAAGATATTTCCATGTTTACACAGATCACGGTGTAGATATTTCCATGTTTATACAGATCACGGTGTAGATATTTCCTTGTTTATACAAATAGCGGTGTAGTTATTTCCATGTTTATACAGATAGCGGTGTAAATATTTCCATGTATATACAGATGGCTGTGTAGATATTTCCATGTTTATACAGATGGCTGTGTAGATATTTCCATGTTTATACAGATGACTTTGTAGGTATTTCCATTTTTATACAGATGGCGTTGTAGATATTTCCATGTTTATAGAGATAGCTGTGCAGATACTTCCATGTTTATACAGATAGCGGTGTAGATATATCCATGTTTATACAGATCGCGGTGTAGATATTTCCATGTTTATGCAGATCGCGGTGTAGATATTTCGATGTTTATACAGATAGCGGTGTAGATATTTCCATGTTTTTACAGATATTGGTGTAGATATTTCCATGTTTACACAGATTGCGGTGTAGATATTTCCATCTTTCTACAGATGGCATTGTAGATATTTCCATGATTATACAGATGGCGGTGTAGATATTTCCATGTTTATATAGATGGTGGTGTAGATATTAACATGTTTATACAGATAGCGATGTAGATATTTCCATGTTTATACAGATCGTGGTGAAGCTATTTCCATGTTTATACAGATCGCGGTGTAGATATTTCCATGTTTATACAGATAACGGTGTAGATATTTCCATGTTTATACAGATCGTGGTGAAGATATTTCCATGTTTATACAGATAGCGGTGTAGATATTTCCATGTTTTTACAGATATTGGTGTAGATATTTCCATGTTTACACAGATTGCGGTGTAGATATTTCCATCTTTCTACTGATGGCATTGTAGATATTTCCATGTTTATACAGATGGCGGTGTAGATATTTCCATGTTTACATAGATGGTGGTGAAGATATTACAATGTTTATACAGATAGCGGTGTAGATATTTCCATGTTTATACAGATCGTGGTGAAGATATTTCCATGTTTATACAGACCGCGGTGTAGATATTTCCATGTTTATACAGATAGCGGTGCAGATATTTCCATGTTTATACAGATCGTGGTGAAGCTATTTCCATGTTTATACAGATCGCGGTGTAGATATTTCCATGTTTATACAGATAGCGGTGTAGATATATCCATGTTTATACAGATCGCAGTGTAGATATTTCCATGTTTATACAGATCGCGGTGTAATTTCCATGTTTATACAGATAGCGGTGTAGTTATTTCCATGTTTTTACAGATATTGGTGTAGATATTTCCATGTTTACACAGATTGCGGTGTAGATATTTCCATCTTTCTACAGATGTCATTGTAGATATTTCCATCTTTATACAGATGGCGGTGTAGATATTTCCATGTTTATATAGATGGTGATGTAGATATTACCATGTTTATACAGATAGCGGTGTAGATATTTCCATATTTATACAGATCGTGGTGAAGATATTTCCATGATTATACAGATCGCGGTGTAGATATTTCCATGTTTATACAGATAGCGGTGTAGATATTTCCATGTTTATACAAATCGTGGTGAAGATATTTCCATGTTTATACAGATAGCGGTGTAGATATTTCCATGTTTTTACAGATATTGGTGTAGATATTTCCATGTTTACACAGATTGCGGTGTAGATATTTCCATCTTTCTACAGACGGCATTGTAGATATTTCCATGTTTATTCAGATGGCGGTGTAGGTATTTCCATGTTTATATAGATGGTGGTGTAGATATTACAATGTTTATACAGATAGTGGTGTAGATATTTCCATGTTTATACAGATCGTGGTGTGGATATTTCCATGTTTATACAGATCACGGTGTAGATATTTCCATGTTTATACAGATCGCGGTGTAGATATTTCCATGTTTATACAGATCGTGGTGTGGATATTTCCATGTTTATACAGATCGCGGTGCAGATATTTCCATGTTTATACAGATCGCGGTGTAGATATTTCCATGTTTATACAGATAGCGGTGTAGATACTTCCATGTTTATACAGATAGCGGTGTAGATATATCCATGTTTATACAGATCGCGGTGTAGATATTTCCATGTTTATGCAGATCGCGGTGTAGATATTTCGATGTTTATACAGATAGCGGTGTAGATATTTCCATGTTTTTACAGATATTGGTGTAGATATTTCCATGTTTACACAGATTGCGGTGTAGATATTTCCATGTTTATACAGATAGCGGTGTAGATATTTCCATGTTTATACAGATCGTGGTGAAGATATTTCCATGTTTATACAGATCGCGGTGTAGATATTTCCATGTTTATACAGATCGCGGTGTAGATATTTCCATTTTTATACAGATAGCGGTGTATATATTTCCATGTTTTTACAGATATTGGTGTAGATATTTCCATGTTTACACAGATTGCGGTGTAGATATTTCCATCTTTCTACAGATGGCATTGTAGATATTTCCATGATTATAGAGATGGCGGTGTAGATATTTCCATGTTTATACAGATAGCGGTGTAGATATTTCCATGTTTATACAGATCGTGGTGAAGATATTTCCATGTTTATACAGATCGCGGTGTAGATATTTCCATGTTTATACAGATCACGGTGTAGATATTTCCTTGTTTATACAAATAGCGGTGTAGTTATTTCCATGTTTATACAGATAGCGGTGTAAATATTTCCATGTATATACAGATGGCTGTGTAGATATTTCCATGTTTATACAGATGGCTGTGTAGATATTTCCATGTTTATACAGATGACTTTGTAGGTATTTCCATTTTTATACAGATGGCGTTGTAGATATTTCCATGTTTATAGAGATAGCTGTGCAGATACTTCCATGTTTATACAGATAGCGGTGTAGATATATCCATGTTTATACAGATCGCGGTGTAGATATTTCCATGTTTATGCAGATCGCGGTGTAGATATTTCGATGTTTATACAGATAGCGGTGTAGATATTTCCATGTTTTTACAGATATTGGTGTAGATATTTCCATGTTTACACAGATTGCGGTGTAGATATTTCCATCTTTCTACAGATGGCATTGTAGATATTTAGATGATTATACAGATGGCAGTGTAGATATTTCCATGTTTATATAGATGGTGGTGTAGATATTAACATGTTTATACAGATAGCGATGTAGATATTTCCATGTTTATACAGATCGTGGTGAAGCTATTTCCATGTTTATACAGATCGCGGTGTAGATATTTCCATGTTTATACAGATAACGGTGTAGATATTTCCATGTTTATACAGATCGTGGTGAAGATATTTCCATGTTTATACAGATAGCGGTGTAGATATTTCTATGTTTTTACAGATATTGGTGTAGATATTTCCATGTTTACACAGATTGCGGTGTAGATATTTCCATCTTTCTACTGATGGCATTGTAGATATTTCCATGTTTATACAGATGGCGGTGTAGATATTTCCATGTTTACATAGATGGTGGTGAAGATATTACAATGTTTATACAGATAGCGGTGTAGATATTTCCATGTTTATACAGATCGTGGTGAAGATATTTCCATGTTTATACAGACCGCGGTGTAGATATTTCCATGTTTATACAGATAGCGGTGTAGATATTTCCATGTTATTACAGATCGTGGTGAAGCTATTTCCATGTTTATACAGATCGCGGTGTAGATATTTCCATGTTTATACAGATAGCGGTGTAGATATTTCCATGTTTTTACAGATAATGGTGTAGATATTTCCATGTTTACACAGATTGCGGTGTAGATATTTCCATGTTTATACAGATCGCGGTGTAATTTCCATGTTTATACAGATAGCGGTGTAGATATTTCCATGTTTTTACAGATATTGGTGTAGATATTTCCATGTTTACACAGATTGCGGTGTAGATATTTCCATCTTTCTACAGATGGCATTGTAGATATTTCCATCTTTATACAGATGGCGGTGTAGATATTTCCATGTTTATATAGATGGTGATGTAGATATTACCATGTTTATACAGATAGCGGTGTAGATATTTCCATATTTATACAGATCGTGGTGAAGATATTTCCATGATTATACAGATCGCGGTGTAGATATTTCCATGTTTATACAGATAGCGGTGTAGATATTTCCATGTTTATACAAATCGTGGTGAAGATATTTCCATGTTTATACAGATAGCGGTGTAGATATTTCCATGTTTTTACAGATATTGGTGTAGATATTTCCATGTTTACACAGATTGCGGTGTAGATATTTCCATCTTTCTACAGTCGGCATTGTAGATATTTCCATGTTTATTCAGATGGCGGTGTAGGTATTTCCATGTTTATATAGATGGTGGTGTAGATATTACAATGTTTATACAGATAGTGGTGTAGATATTTCCATGTTTATACAGATCGTGGTGTGGATATTTCCATGTTTATACAGATCACGGTGTAGATATTTCCATGTTTATACAGATCGCGGTGTAGATATTTCCATGTTTATACAGATCGTGGTGTGGATATTTCCATGTTTATACAGATCGAGGTGCAGATATTTCCATGTTCATACAGATCGCGGTGTAGATATTTCCATGTTTATACAGATAGCGGTGTAGATACTTCCATGTTTATACAGATAGCGGTGTAGATATATCCATGTTTATACAGATCGCGGTGTAGATATTTCCATGTTTATGCAGATCGCGGTGTAGATATTTCGATGTTTATACAGATAGCGGTGTAGATATTTCCATGTTTTTACAGATATTGGTGTAGATATTTCCATGTTTACACAGATTGCGGTGTAGATATTTCCATCTTTCTACAGAAGGCATTGTAGATATTTCCATGATTATACAGATGGCGGTGTAGATATTTCCATGTTTATATAGATGGTGGTGTAGATATTAACATGTTTATACAGATAGCGATGTAGATATTTCCATGTTTATACAGATCGTGGTGAAGCTATTTCCATGTTTATACAGATCGCGGTGTAGATATTTCCATGTTTATACAGATAACGGTGTAGATATTTCCATGTTTATACAGATCGTGGTGAAGATATTTCCATGTTTATACAGATAGCGGTGTAGATATTTCCATGTTTTTACAGATATTGGTGTAGATATTTCCATGTTTACACAGATTGCGGTGTAGATATTTCCATCTTTCTACTGATGGCATTGTAGATATTTCCATGTTTATACAGATGGCGGTGTAGATATTTCCATGTTTACATAGATGGTGGTGAAGATATTACAATGTTTATACAGATAGTGGTGTAGATATTTCCAGGTTTATACAGATCGTGGTGAAGATATTTCCATGTTTATACAGACCGCGGTGTAGATATTTCCATGTTTATACAGATAGCGGTGTAGATATTTCCATGTTTATACAGATCGTGGTGAAGCTATTTCCATGTTTATACAGATCGCGGTGTAGATATTTCCATGTTTATACAGATAGCGGTGTAGATATATCCATGTTTATACAGATCGCAGTGTAGATATTTCCATGTTTATACAGATCGCGGTGTAATTTCCATGTTTATACAGATAGCGGTGTAGATATTTCCATGTTTTTACAGATATTGGTGTAGATATTTCCATGTTTACACAGATTGCGGTGTAGATATTTCCATCTTTCTACAGATGGCATTGTAGATATTTCCATCTTTATACAGATGGCGGTGTAGATATTTCCATGTTTATATAGATGGTGATGTAGATATTACCATGTTTATACAGATAGCGGTGTAGATATTTCCATATTTTTACAGATCGTGGTGAAGATATTTCCATGTTTATACAGATCGCAGTGTAGATATTTCCATGTTTATACAGATAGCGGTGTAGATATTTCCATGTTTATACAAATCGTGGTGAAGATATTTCCATGTTTATACAGATAGCGGTGTAGATATTTCCATGTTTTTACAGATATTGGTGTAGATATTTCCATGTTTACACAGATTGCGGTGTAGATATTTCCATCTTTCTACAGACGGCATTGTAGATATTTCCATGGTTATTCAGATGGCGGTGTAGGTATTTCCATGTTTATATAGATGGTGGTGTAGATATTTCCATGTTTATACAGATCACGGTGTACATATTTCCATGTTTATACAGATCATGTTGTCGTTATTTCCATGTTTATACAGATCGCGGTGTTGATATTACCATGTTTACAAGGATAGAGTTGCAAATATTTCCACATTTATGCAGATAGCGGTTTAGTTATTAGCATGTTTATACAGATAGCGGTGTAGATATTTCCATGTATAAACAGATGTCTGTGTATATATTTCCATGTTTAAACAGATGGCGGTGTAGATATTTCCTTGTTTATACAAATAGCGGTGTAGTTATTTCCATGTTTATACAGATCACGGTGTAGATATCTCCTTGTTTATACAAATAGCGGTGTAGTTATTTCCATGTTTATACAGATAGCGGTGTAGATATTTCCTTGTTTCTACAAATAGCGGTGTAGATATTTCCATGTTTATAGAGATCACGGTGTAGATATTTCCTTGTTTATACAAATAGCGGAGTAGTTATTTCCATGTTTATACAGATAGCGGTGTAGACATTTCCATGTATATAGAGATGGCTGTGTAGATATTTCCATGTTTATACAGAAATCTGTGTACATATTTCCATGTTTATAAAGATGACTTTGTAGGTATTTCCATGTTTATACAGATGGCTGTGTAGATATTTCCATGTTTATACAGATGACTTTGTAGGTATTTCCATTTTTATACAGATGGCGGTGAACATATTTCCATGTTTATAGAGATAGCTGTGTAGATATTTCCATGTTTATACAAATAGCAGTGTAGATATCTCCATGTTTATACAGAACGCGGTGTAGATATTTCCATGTTTATACAGATCGCGGTGTAGATATTTCCATGTTTATACAGATAGCGGTGTAGATATTTCCATGTTTTTACAGATATTGGTGTAGATATTTCCATGTTTACACAGATTGCGGTGTAGATATTTCCAACTTTCTACAGATGGCATTGTAGATGTTTCCATGTTTATACAGATGGCGGTGTAGATATTTCCATGTTTATATAGATGGTGGTGTAGATATTACCATGTTTATACAGATAGCGGTGTAGATATTTCCATGTTTATACAGATGGCGGTGTAGATATTTCCATGTTTATATAGATGGTGGTGTAGATATTACCATGTTTATACAGATAGCGGTGTAGATATTTCCATGTTTATACAGATCGTGGTGAAGCTATTTCCATGTTTATACGGATCGCGGTGTAGATATTTCCATGTTTATACAGATAACGGTGTAGATATTTCCATGTTTATTCAGATCGTGGTGAAGGTATTTCCATGTTTATACAGATAGCGGTGTAGATATTTCCATGTTTTTACAGATATTGGTGTAGATATTTCTATGTTTACACAGATTGCGGTGTAGATATTTCCATCTTTCTACAGATGGCATTGTAGATATTTCCATGTTTATACAGATGGCGGTGTGGATATTTCCATGTTTATATAGATGGTGGTGTAGATATTACAATGTTTATACAGATACCGGTGTAGATATTTCCATGTTTATACAGATCGTGGTGAAGTCATTTCCATGTTTATACAGATCGCGGTGTAGATATTTCCATGTTTATACAGATAGCGGTGTAGATATTTCCATGTTTATGCAGATCGTGGTGAAGCTATTTCCATGTATATACAGATCGCGGTGTAGATATTTCCATGTTTATACAGATCACGGTGTAGATATTTCCTTGTTTATACAAATAGCGGTGTAGTTATTTCCATGTTTATACAGATAGCGGTGTAAATATTTCCATGTATATACAGATGGCTCTGTAGATATTTCCATGTTTATAGAGATAGCGGTGTAGATATTTCCATGTTTATACAGATAGCGGTGTAGATATTTCCATGTTTATACAGATGGCAGTGTAGATATTTCCATGTTTATAGAGATGGCGGTGTAGATATTTCCACATTCATTGAGATAGCGGTGTAGATATATCCATGTTCATAGAGATAGCAGTGAGGATATTTCCATGTTTATACAGATAGCAGTGTAGATATTTCCATTTTTATAGAGATAGCGGTTTTGATATTCCATATTTATACAGATAGAGGTGTAGTTATTTCCATGTTTATAGAGATAGCGGTGTAGATATTTCCATATTTCTACAGATGACTGTGTAGATATTTCCATGTTTGTACAGATGGCAGTGTAGATATTTCCATGTTTATAGAGATAGCGGTGTAGATATTTTCATGTTTATTCAGATTTCGGAGGAGATATGTCAATGTTTATACAGATAGCAATGGATATATTTCCACGTTAATACACAAAGCAGTGTAGATATTTCCATGTTTATACAGATCACGGTGTAGATATTTCCATGTTTATACAGATCATGTTGTAGATATTTCCATGTTTATACAGATCGCGTTGTTGATATTACCATGTTTATAAGGTTAGAGTTGCAAATATTTCCACATTTATGCAGATAGCGGTTTAGTTATTAGCATGTTTATACAGATAGCGGTGTAGATATTTCCATGTATAAACAGATGTCTGTGTATATATTTCCATGTTTAAACAGATGGCGGTGTAGATATTTCCTTGTTTATACAAATAGCGGTGTAGTTATTTCCATGTTTATACAGATCACGGTCTACATATTTCCTTGTTTATACAAATAGCGGTGTAGTTATTTCCATGTTTATACAGATAGCGGTGTAGATATTTCCTTGTTTCTACAAATAGCGGTGTTGATATTTCCATGTTTATACAGATCACGGTGTAGATATTTCCTTGTTTATACAAATAGCGGTGTAGTTATTTCCATGTTTATACAGATAGCGGTGTAGATATTTCCATGTATATACAGATGGCTGTGTAGATATTTCCATGTTTATACAGAAGGCTGTGTAGATATTTCCATGTTTATAAAGATGACTTTGTAGGTATTTCCATGTTTATACAGATGGCTGTGTAGATATTTCCATGTTTATACAGATGACTTTGTAGGTATTTCCATTCTTATACAGATGGCGGTGAACATATTTCCATTTTTATAGAGATAGCTGTGTAGATATTTCCATGTTTATACAAATAGCAGTGTAGATATGTCCATGTTTATACAGAATGCGGTGTAGATATTTCCATGTTTATACAGATCGCGGTGTAGATATTTCCATGTTTATACAGATAGCGGTGTAGATATTTCCATGTTTTTACAGATATTGGTGTAGATATTTCCATGTTTACACAGATTGCGGTGTAGATATTTCCAACTTTCTACAGATGGCATTGTAGATGTTTCCATGTTTATACAGATGGCGGTGTAGATATTTCCATGTTTATATAGATGGTGGTGTAGATATTACCATGTTTATATAAATGGTGGTGAAAATATTACCATGTTTATACAGATGGCGGTGTAGATATTTCCATGTTTATACAGATCGCGGTGTAGATATTTCCATGTTTATACAGATCGCGGTGAAGATATTTCCATGTTTATACAGACCGCGGTGTAGATATTTCCATGTTTATACAGATCACGGTGTAGATATTTCCATGTTTATACAGATAGCGGTGTAGATATTTCCATGTTTATACAGATAGCCGTGTAGATATTTCCATGTTTATACAGATCGCGGTGAAGATATTTCCATGTTTATACAGATCGCGGTGTAGATATTTCCATGTTTATACAGATCGCGGTGTAATATCCATGTTTATACAGATAGCGGTGTAGATATTTCCATGTTTTTACAGATATTGGTGTAGATATTTCCATGTTTACACAGATTGCGGTGTAGATATTTCCATCTTTCTACAGATGGCATTGTAGATATTTCCATCTTTATACAGATGGCGGTGTAGATATTTCCATGTTTATATAGATGGTGATGTAGATATTACCATGTTTATACAGATAGCGGTGTAGATATTTCCATATTTATACAGATCGTGGTGAAGATATTTCCATGTTTATACAGATCGCGGTGTAGATATTTCCATGTTTATACAGATAGCGGTGTAGATATTTCTATGTTTATAGAGATCGCAGTGTAGATATTTCCAGGTTTATACAGATAGCGGT
Organism: Pan troglodytes; assembly: GCF_028858775.2. Taxonomy (NCBI): domain Eukaryota; kingdom Metazoa; phylum Chordata; class Mammalia; order Primates; family Hominidae; genus Pan; species Pan troglodytes. The sequence continues at coordinate 63,530,237 of NC_072418.2, forward strand.
GTATATATTTCCATGTTTATACAGATAGCGGTGTAGATATTTCCATGTTTATACAGATGGCAGTGTAGATATTTCCATGTTTATAGAGATGGCGGTGTAGATATTTCCACGTTCATTGAGATAGCGGTGTAGATATATCCATGTTCATAGAGATAGCAGTGAGGATATTTCCATGTTTATACAGATAGCAGTGTAGATATTTCCATTTTTATAGAGATAGCGGTTTTGATATTCCATATTTATACAGATAGAGGTGTTGTTATTTCCATGTTTATATAGATAGCGGTGTAGATATTTCCATATTTCTACAGATGACTGTGTAGATATTTCCATGTTTGTACAGATGGCAGTGTAGATATTTCCATGTTTATAGAGATAGCGGTGTAGATATTTTCATGTTTATTCAGATTTCGGAGGAGATATGTCAATGTTTATACAGATAGCAATGGATATATTTCCACGTTAATACACATAGTAGTGTAGATATTTCCATGTTTATACAGATCACGGTGTAGATATTTCCATGTTTATACAGATCATGTTGTAGATATTTCCATGTTTATACAGATCGCGGTGTTGATATTACCATGTTTATAAGGATAGAGTTGCAAATATTTCCACATTTATGCAGATAGCGGTTTAGTTATTAGCATGTTTATACAGATAGCGGTGTAGATATTTCCATGTTTATACAGATCGCGGTGTAGATATGTCCATGTTTATACAGATAGCGGTGTAGATATTTCCATGTTTTTACTGATATTGGTGTAGATATTTCCATGTTTACACAGATTGCGGTGTAGATATTTCCATCTTTCTACAGATGGCATTGTAGATATTTCCATGATTATACAGATGGCGGTGTAGATATTTCCATGTTTATATAGATGGTGGTATAGATATTACCATGCTTATACAGATAGCGGTGTAGATATTTCCATGTTTATACAGATAGCGGTGTAGATATTTCCATTTTTATACAGATGGCAGTGTAGATATTTCCATGTTTATAGAGATGTCGGTGTAGATATTTCCATGTTCATTGAGATAGCTGTGTAGATATATCCATGTTCATAGAGATAGCAGTGAGTATATTTCCATGTTTATACAGATAGCAGTGTAGACAGTTCCATTTTTATAGAGATAGCGGTTTAGATATTTCATATTTATACAGATAGAGGTGTAGATATTTCCATGTTTATACAGATTGCGGTGTAGATATTTCCATGTTTATACAGATCGTGGTGAAGATATTTCCATGTTTATATAGATCGCGGTGTAGATATTTCTATGTTTATAGAGATCGCAGTGTAGATATTTCCAGGTTTATACAGATAGCGGTGTATATATTTCCATGTTTATACAGATAGCGGTGTAGATATTTCCATGTTTATACAGATGGCAGTGTAGATATTTCCATGTTTATAGAGATGGCGGTGTAGATATTTCCACGTTCATTGAGATAGCGGTGTAGATATATCCATGTTCATAGAGATAGCAGTGAGGATATTTCCATGTTTATACAGATAGCAGTGTAGATATTTCCATTTTTATAGAGATAGCGGTTTTGTTATTCCATATTTATACAGATAGAGGTGTAGTTATTTCCATGTTTATATAGATAGCGGTGTAGATATTTCCATATTTCTACAGATGACTGTGTAGATATTTCCATGTTTGTACAGATGGCAGTGTAGATATTTCCATGTTTATAGAGATAGCGGTGTAGATATTTTCATGTTTATTCAGATTTCGGAGGAGATATGTCAATGTTTATACAGATAGCAATGGATATATTTCCACGTTAATACACATAGCAGTGTAGATATTTCCATGTTTATACAGATCACGGTGTAGATATTTCCATGTTTATACAGATCATGTTGTAGATATTTCCATGTTTATACAGATCGCGGTGTTGATATTACCATGTTTATAAGGATAGAGTTGCAAATATTTCCACATTTATGCAGATAGCGGTTTAGTTATTAGCATGTTTATACAGATAGCGGTGTAGATATTTCCATGTATAAACAGATGTCTGTGTATATATTTCCATGTTTAAACAGATGGCGGTGTAGATATTTCCTTGTTTATACAAATAGCGGTGTAGTTATTTCCATGTTTATACAGATCAGGGTGTAGTTATTTCCTTGTTTATACAAATAGCGGTGTAGTTATTTCCATGTTTATACAGATAGCGGTGTAGATATTTCCTTGTTTCTACAAATAGCGGTGTAGATATTTCCATGTTTATACAGATCACGGTGTAGATATTTCCTTGTTTATACAAATAGCGGTGTAGTTATTTCCATGTTTATACAGATAGCGGTGTAGATATTTCCATGTATATACAGATGGCTGTGTAGATATTTCCATGTTTATACAGAAGGCTGTGTAGATATTTCCATGTTTATAAAGATGACTTTGTAGGTATTTCCATGTTTATACAGATGGCTGTGTAGATATTTCCATGTTTATACAGATGACTTTGTAGGTATTTCCATTTTTATACAGATGGCGGTGAACATATTTCCATGTTTATAGAGATAGCTGTGTAGATATTTCCATGTTTATACAAATAGCAGTGTAGATATATCCATGTTTATACAGAACGCGGTGTAGATATTTCCATGTTTATACAGATCGCGGTGTAGATATTTCCATGTTTATACAGATAGCGGTGTAGATATTTCCATGTTTTTACAGATACTGGTGTAGAAATTTCCATGTTTACACAGATTGCGGTGTAGATATTTCCATCTTTCTACAGATGGCATTGTAGATATTTCCATGTTTATACAGATGGCGGTGTAGATATTTCCATGTTTATATAGATGGTGGTGTAGATATTACCATGTTTATACAGATAGCGGTGTAGATATTTCCATGTTTATACAGATCGTGGTGAAGCTATTTCCATGTTTCTACAGATCGCGGTGTAGATATTTCCATGTTTATTCAGATAACGGTGTAGATATTTCCATGTTTATACAGATAGCGGTGTAGATATTTCCATGTTTTTACAGATATTGGTGTAGATATTTCCATGTTTACACAGATTGCGGTGTAGATATTTCCATCTTTCTACAGATGGCATTGTAGATATTTCCATCTTTCTACTGATGGCATTGTAGATATTTCCATGTTTATACACATGGCGGTGTAGATATTTCCATGTTTACATAGATTGTGGTGAAGATATTACAATGTTTATACAGATAGCGGTGTAGATATTTCCATGTTTATACAGATCGTGGTGAAGATATTTCCATGTTTATATAGACCGCGGTGTAGATATTTCCATGTTTATACAGATAGCGGTGTAGATATTTCCATGTTTATACAGATCGTGGTGAAGCTATTTCCATGTTTATACAGATCGCGGTGTAGATATTTCCATGTTTATACAGATAGCGGTGTAGATATATCCATGTTTATACAGATCGCAGTGTAGATATTTCCATGTTTATACAGATCACGGTGTAATTTCCATGTTTATACAGATAGCGGTGTAGATATTTCCATGTTTTTACAGATATTGGTGTAGATATTTCCATGTTTACACAGATTGCGGTGTAGATATTTCCATCTTTCTACAGATGGCATTGTAGATATTTCCATCTTTATACAGATGGCGGTGTAGATATTTCCATGTTTATATAGATGGTGATGTAGATATTACCATGTTTATACAGATAGCGGTGTAGATATTTCCATATTTATACAGATCGTGGTGAAGATATTTCCATGTTTATACAGATCGCGGTGTAGATATTTCCATGTTTATACAGATAGCGGTGTAGATATTTCCATGTTTATACAAATCGTGGTGAAGATATTTCCATGTTTATACAGATAGCGGTGTAGATATTTCCATGTTTTTACAGATATTGGTGTAGATATTTCCATGTTTACACAGATTGCGGTGTAGATATTTCCATCTTTCTACAGACGGCATTGTAGATATTTCCATGTTTATTCAGATGGCTGTGTAGGTATTTCCATGTTTATATAGATGGTGGTGTAGATATTACAATGTTTATACAGATAGTGGTGTAGATATTTCCATGTTTATACAGATCCTGGTGTGGATATTTCCATGTTTATACAGATCGCGGTGTAGATATTTCCATGTTTATACAGATTGCGGTGTAGATATTTCCATGTTTATACAGATAGCGGTGTAGATATTTCCATGTTTATACAGATCGTGGTGAAGATATTTACATGTTTATACAGATCGCGGAGTAGATATTTCCATGTTTATACAGATCGCTGTGTAGATATTTCCATGTTTATACAGATCGCGGTGTAGATATTTCCATGTTTATACAGATAGCGGTGTAGATATTTCCATGTTTTTACAGATATTTGTGTAGATATTTCCATGTTTACACAGATTGCGGTGTAGATATTTCCATCTTTCTACAGATGGCATTGTAGATATTTCCATGATTATAGAGATGGCGGTGTAGATATTTCCATGTTTATATAGATGGTGGTGTAGATATTACCATGTTTATACAGATAGCGGTGTAGATATTTCCATGTTTATACAGATAGCGGTGTAGATATTTCCATTTTTATACAGATGGCAGTGTAGATATTTCCATGTCTATAGAGATGTCGGTGTAGATATTTCCATGTTCATTGAGATAGCTGTGTAGATATATCCATGTTCATAGAGATAGCAGTGAGGATATTTCCATGTTTATAAAGATAGCAGTGTAGATATTTCCATTTTTATAGAGATAGCAGTTTTGATATTTCATATTTATACAGATAGAGGTGTAGATATTTCCATGTTTATACAGATTGCGGTGTAGATATTTCCATGTTTATACAGATCGTGATGAAGATATTTCCATGTTTATACAGATCGCGGTGTAGATATTTCTATGTTTATACAGATCGCAGTGTAGATATTTCCATGTTTATACAGATAGCGGTGTATATATTTCCATGTTTATACAGATAGCGGTGTTGATATTTCCATGTTTATACAGATGGCAGTGTAGATATTTCCATGTTTATAGAGATGGCGGTGTAGATATTTCCACGTTCATTGAGATAACGGTGTAGATATATCCATGTTCATAGAGATAGCAGTGAGGATATTTCCTTGTTTATACAGATAGCAGTGTAGATATTTCCATTTTTATAGAGATAGCGGTTTTGATATTTCATATTTATACAGATAGAGGTGTAGTTATTTCCATGTTTATAGAGATAGCGGTGTAGATATTTCCATATTTCTACAGATGACTGTGTAGATATTTCCATGTTTGTACAGATGGCACTGTAGATATTTCCATGTTTATAGAGATAGCGGTGTAGATATTTTCATGTTTATTCAGATTGCGGTGGAGATATGTCAATGTTTATACAGATAGCAATGGATATATTTCCACGTTAATACACATAGCAGTGTAGATATTTCCATGTTTATACAGATCACGGTGTAGATATTTCCATGTTTATACAAATCATGTTGTAGATATTTCCATGTTTATACAGATCTCGGTGTAGATATTACCATGTTTATAAGGATAGAGGTGCAAATATTTCCATATTTATGCAGATAGCGGTTTAGTTATTAGCAGGTTTATACAGATAGTGGTGTAGATATTTCCAAGTATAAACAGATGTCTGTGTATATATTTCCATGTGTATACAGATGGAGGTGTAGATATTTCCTTGTTTATACAAATAGCGGTGTAGTTATTTACATGTTTATACAGATCACGGTGTAGATATTTCCTTGTTTATACAAATAGCGGTGTAGTTATTTCCATGTTTATACAAATCGTGGTGAAGATATTTCCATGTTTATACAGATCGCGGTGTAGATATTTCCATGTTTATACAGATTGCGGTGTAGATATTTCCATGTTTATACAGATAGCGGTGTAGATATTTCCATGTTTTTACTGATATTGGTGTAGATATTTCCATGTTTACACAGATTGCGGTGTAGATATTTCCATCTTTCTACAGATGGCATTGTAGATATTTCCATGATTTTACAGATGGCGGTGTAGATATTTCCATGTTTATATAGATGGTGGTATAGATATTACCATGTTTATACAGATAGCGGTGTAGATATTTCCATGTTTATACAGATAGCGGTGTAGATATTTCCATTTTTATACAGATATCGGTGTCGATATTTCCATTTTTATACAGATGGCAGTGTAGATATTTCCATGTTTATAGAGATGTCGGTGTAGATATTTCCATGTTCATTGAGATAGCTGTGTAGATATATCCATGTTCATAGAGATAGCAGTGAGGATATTTCCATGTTTATACAGATAGCAGTGTGGATATTTCCATTTTTATAGAGATAGCGGTTTTGATATTTCATATTTATACAGATAGAGGTGTAGATATTTCCATGTTTATACAGATTGCGGTGTATATATTTCCATGTTTATACAGATCGTGGTGAAGATATTTCCATGTTTATACAGATCGCGGTGTAGATATTTCCATGTTTATACAGATCGCAGTGTAGATATTTCCATGTTTATACAGATAGCGGTGTATATATTTCCATGTTTATACAGATAGCGGTGTAGATATTTTCATGTTTATACAGATGGCAGTGTAGATATTTCCATGTTTATAGAGATGGCGGTGTAGATATTTCCACGTTCATTGAGATAGCGGTGTAGATATATCCATGTTCATAGAGACAGCAGTGAGTATATTTCCATGTTTATACAGATAGCAGTGTAGATATTTCCATTTTTATAGAGATAGCGGTTTTGATATTTCATATTTATACAGATAGAGGTGTAGTTATTTCCATGTTTATAGAGATAGCGGTGTAGATATTTCCATATTTCTACAGATGACTGTGTAGATATTTCCATGTTTGTACAGATATCAGTGTAGATATTTCCATGTTTATAGAGATAGCGGTTTAGATATTTTCATGTTTATACAGATTGCGGTGGAGATATGTCAATGTTTATACAGATAGCAATGGATATATTTCCATGTTAATACACATAGCAGTGTAGATATTTCCATGTTTATACGATCACGGTGTAGATATTTCCATGTTTATACAGATCATGTTGTAGATATTTCCATGTTTATACAGATCACGGTGTTGATATTACCATGTTTATAAGGATAGAGGTGCAAATATTTCCACATTTATGCAGATAGCGGTTTAGTTATTAGCAGGTTTATACAGATAGTGGTGTAGATATTTCCATGTATAAACAGATGTCTGTGTATATATTTCCATGTTTATACAGATGGAGGTGTAGATATTTCCTTGTTTATACAAATAGCGGTGTAGTTATTTCCATGTTTATACAGATCACGGTGTAGATATTTCCTTGTTTATACAAATAGCGGTGTAGTTATTTCCATGTTTATACAGATAGCGGTGTAGATATTTCCTTGTTTCTACAAATAGCGGTGTAGATATTTCCATGTTTATACAGATCACGGTATAGATATTTCCTTGTTTATACAAATAGCGGTGTAGTTATTTCCATGTTTATACAAATAGCGGTGTAGATATTTCCATGTATATACAGATGGCTGTGTAGATATTTCCATGTTTATACAGATGGCTGTGTAGATATTTCCATGTTTATACAGATGACTTTGTAGGTATTTATATTTTTATACAGATGGCGGTGAACATATTTCCATGTTTATAGAGATAGCTGTGTAGATATTTCCATGTTTATAGAAATAGCAGTGTAGATATATCCATGTTTATACAGATCGCGGTGTAGATATTTCCATGTTTATATAGAACGCGGTGTAGATATTTCCATGTTTATACAGATAGCGGTGTAGATATTTCCATGTTTTTACAGATATTGGTGTAGATATTTCCATGTTTACACAGATTGCGGTGTAGATATTTCCATCTTTCTACAGATGGCATTGTAGATATTTCCATGTTTATACACATAGCGGTGTAGATATTTCCATGTTTATACAGATCGTGGTGAAGATATTTCCATGTTTATACAGATCGCGGTGTAGATATTTCCATGTTTATACAGATCGCGGTGTAGATATTTCCATGTTTATACAGATAGCGGTGTATATATTTCCATGTTTTTACAGATATTGGTGTAGATATTTCCATGTTTACACAGATTGCGGTGTAGATATTTCCATCTTTCTACAGATGGCATTGTAGATATTTCCATGATTATAGAGATGGCGGTGTAGATATTTCCATGTTTATACAGATAGCGGTGTAGATATTTCCATGTTTATACAGATCGTGGTGAAGATATTTCCATGTTTATACAGATCGCGGTGTAGATATTTCCATGTTTATACAGATCACGGTGTAGATATTTCCTTGTTTATACAAATAGCGGTATAGTTATTTGCATGTTTATACAGATAGCGGTGTAAATATTTCCATGTATATACAGATGGCTGTGTAGATATTTCCATGTTTATACGGATGGCTGTGTAGATATTTCCATGTTTATACAGATGACTTTGTAGGTATTTCCATTTTTATACAGATGGCGTTGTAGATATTTCCATGTTTATAGAGATAGCTGTGCAGATACTTCCATGTTTATACAGATAGCGGTGTAGATATATCCATGTTTATACAGATCGCGGTGTAGATATTTCCATGTTTATGCAGATCGCGGTGTAGATATTTCGATGTTTATACAGATAGCGGTGTAGATATTTCCATGTTTTTACAGATATTGGTGTAGATATTTCCATGTTTACACAGATTGCGGTGTAGATATTTCCATCTTTCTACAGATGGCATTGTAGATATTTCCATGATTATACAGATGGCGGTGTAGATATTTCCATGTTTATATAGATGGTGGTGTAGATATTAACATGTTTATACAGATAGCGATGTAGATATTTCCATGTTTATACAGATCGTGGTGAAGCTATTTCCATGTTTATACAGATCGCGGTGTGGATATTTCCGTATTTATACAGATAACGGTGTAGATATTTCCATGTTTATACAGATCGTGGTGAAGATATTTCCATCTTTCTACTGATGGCATTGTAGATATTTCCATGTTTATACAGATGGCGGTGTAGATATTTCCATGTTTACATAGATGGTGGTGAAGATATTACAATGTTTATACAGATAGCGGTGTAGATATTTCCATGTTTATACAGATCGTGGTGAAGATATTTCCATGTTTATACAGACCGCGGTGTAGATATTTCCATGTTTATACAGATAGCGGTGTAGATATTTCCATGTTTATACAGATCGTGGTGAAGCTATTTCCATGTTTATACAGATCGCGGTGTAGATATTTCCATGTTTATACAGATAGCGGTGTAGATATATCCATGTTTATACAGATCGCAGTGTAGATATTTCCATGTTTATACAGATCGCGGTGTAATTTCCATGTTTATACAGATAGCGGTGTAGATATTTCCATGTTTTTACAGATATTGGTGTAGATATTTCCATGTTTACACAGATTGCGGTGTAGATATTTCCATCTTTCTACAGATGGCATTGTAGATATTTCCATCTTTATACAGATGGCGGTGTAGATATTTCCATGTTTATATAGATGGTGATGTAGATATTACCATGTTTATACAGATAGCGGTGTAGATATTTCCATATTTATACAGATCGTGGTGAAGATATTTCCATGTTTATACAGATCGCGGTGTAGATATTTCCATGTTTATACAGATAGCGGTGTAGATATTTCCATGTTTATACAAATCGTGGTGAAGATATTTCCATGTTTATACAGATAGCGGTGTAGATATTTCCATGTTTTTACAGATATTGGTGTAGATATTTCCATGTTTACACAGATTGCGGTGTAGATATTTCCATCTTTCTACAGACGGCATTGTAGATATTTCCATGTTTATTCAGATGGCGGTGAAGGTATTTCCATGTTTATATAGATGGTGGTGTAGATATTACAATGTTTATACAGATAGTGGTGTAGATATTTCCATGTTTATACAGATCGTGGTGTGGATATTTCCATGTTTATACAGATCGCGGTGTAGATATTTCCATGTTTATACAGATCGCGGTGTAGATATTTCCATGTTTATACAGATAGCGGTGTAGATATTTCCATGTTTATACAGATCGTGGTGAAGATATTTCCATGTTTATACAGATCGCGGTGTAGATATTTCCATGTTTATACAGATCGCGGTGTAGATATTTCCATGTTTATACAGATCGCAGTGTAGATATTTCCATGTTTATACAGATAGCGGTGTAGATATTTCCATGTTTTTACAGATATTGGTGTAGATATTTCCATGTTTACACAGATTGCGGTGTAGATATTTCCATCTTTCTACAGATGGCATTGTAGATATTTCCATGATTATAGAGATGGCGGTGTAGATATTTCCATGTTTATATAGATGGTGGTGTAGATATTACCATGTTTATACAGATAGCGGTGTAGATATTTCCATGTTTATACAGATAGTGGTGTAGATATTTCCATTTTTATACAGATGGCAGTGTAGATATTTCCATGTCTATAGAGATGTCGGTGTAGATATTTCCATGTTCATTGAGATAGCTGTGTAGATATATCCATGTTCATAGAGATAGCAGTGAGGATATTTCCATGTTTATAAAGATAGCAGTGTAGATATTTCCATTTTTATAGAGATAGCAGTTTTGATACTTCATATTTATACAGATAGAGGTGTAGATATTTCCATGTTTATACAGATTGCGGTGTAGATATTTCCATGTTTATACAGATCGTGGTGAAGATATTTCCATGTTTATACAGATCGCGGTGTAGATATTTCTATGTTTATACAGATCGCAGTGTAGATATTTCCATGTTTATACAGATAGCGGTGTATATATTTCCATGTTTATACAGATAGCGGTGTTGATATTTCCATGTTTATACAGATGGCAGTGTAGATATTTCCATGTTTATAGAGATGGCGGTGTAGATATTTCCACGTTCATTGAGATAACGGTATAGATATATCCATGTTCATAGAGATAGCAGTGAGGATATTTCCATGTTTATACAGATAGCAGTGTAGATATTTCCATTTTTATAGAGACAGCGGTTTTGATATTTCATATTTATACAGATAGAGGCGTAGTTATTTCCATGTTTATAGAGATAGCGGTGTAGATATTTCCATATTTCTACAGATGACTGTGTAGATATTTCCATGTTTGTACAGATGGCACTGTAGATATTTCCATGTTTAGAGAGATAGCGGTGTAGATATTTTCATGTTTATTCAGATTGCGGTGGAGATATGTCAATGTTTATACAGATAGCAATGGATATATTTCCACGTTAATACACATAGCAGTGTAGATATTTCCGTGTTTATACAGATCACGGTGTAGATATTTCCATGTTTATACAAATCATGTTGTAGATATTTCCATGTTTATACAGATCTCGGTGTTGATATTACCATGTTTATAAGGATAGAGGTGCAAATATTTCCATATTTATGCAGATAGCGGTTTAGTTATTAGCAGGTTTATACAGATAGCGGTGTAGATATTTCCATGTATAAACAGATGTCTGTGTATATATTTCCATGTGTATACAGATGGAGGTGTAGATATTTCCTTGTTTATACAAATAGCGGTGTAGTTATTTACATGTTTATACAGATCACGGTGTAGATATTTCCTTGTTTATACAAATAGCGGTGTAGTTATTTCCATGTTTATACAAATCGTGGTGAAGATATTTCCATGTTTATACAGATCGCGGTGTAGATATTTCCATGTTTATACAGATCGCGGTGTAGATATTTCCATGTTTATACAGATAGCGGTGTAGATATTTACATGTTTTTACTGATATTGGTGTAGATATTTCCATGTTTACACAGATTGCGGTGTAGATATTTCCATCTTTCTACAGATGGCATTGTAGATATTTGCATGATTATACAGATGGCGGTGTAGATATTTCCATGTTTATATAGATGGTGGTATAGATATTACCATGTTTATACAGATAGCGGTGTAGATATTTCCATGTTTATACAGATAGCGGTGTAGATATTTCCATTTTTATACAGATGGCAGTGTAGATATTTCCATGTTTATAGAGATGTCGGTGTAGATATTTCCATGTTCATTGAGATAGCTGTGTAGATATATCCATGTTCATAGAGATAGCAGTGAGGATATTTCCATGTTTATACAGATAGCAGTGTAGATATTTCCATTTTTATAGAGATAGCAGTTTTGATATTTCATATTTATACAGATAGAGGTGTAGATATTTCCATGTTTATACAGATTGCCGTGTAGATATTTCCATGTTTATACAGATCGTGGTGAAGATATTTCCAGGTTTATACAGATCGCGGTGTAGATATTTCCATGTTTATACAGATCGCAGTGTAGATATTTCCACGTTTATACAGACAGCGGTGTATATATTTCCATGTTTATACAGATAGCGGTGTAGATATTTCCATGTTTATACAGATGGCAGTGTAGATATTTCCATGTTTATAGAGATGGCGGTGTAGATATTTCCACGTTCATTGAGATAGCGGTGTAGATATATCCATGTTCATAGAGATAGCAGTGAGTATATTTCCATGTTTATACAGATAGCAGTGTAGATATTTCCATTTTTATAGAGATAGCGGTTTTGATATTTCATATTTATACAGATAGAGGTGTAGTTATTTCCATGTTTATAGAGATAGCGGTGTAGATATTTCCATATTTCTACAGATGACTGTGTAGATATTTCCATGTTTGTACAGATATCAGTGTAGATATTTCCATGTTCATAGACATAGCGGATTAGATATTTTCATGTTTATACAGATTGCGGTGGAGATATGTCAATGTTTATACAGATAGCAATGGATATATTTCCATGTTCATACACATAGCAGTGTAGATATTTCCATGTTTATACAGATCACGGTGTAGATATTTCCATGTTTATAAGGATAGAGGTGCAAATATTTCCACATTTATGCAGATAGCGGTTTAGTTATTAGCAGGTTTATACAGATAGTGGTGTAGATATTTCCATGTATAAACAGATGTCTGTGTATATATTTCCATGTTTATACAGATGGAGGTGTAGATATTTCCTAGTTTATACAAATAGCCGTGTAGTTATTTCCATGTTTATACAGATCACGGTGTAGATATTTCCTTGTTTATACAAATAGCGGTGTAGTTATTTCCATGTTTATACAGATAGCGGTGTAGATATTTCCTTGTTTCTACAAATAGCGGTGTAGATATTTCCATGTTTATACAGATCACGGTGTTGATATTTCCTTGTTTATACAAATAGCGGTGTAGTTATTTCCATGTTTATACAAATAGCGGTGTAGATATTTCCATGTATATACAGATGGCTGTGTAGATATTTCCATGTTTATACAGATGGCTGTGTAGATATTTCCATGTTTATGCAGATGACTTTGTAGGTATTTATATTTTTATACAGATGGCGGTGAACATATTTCCATGTTTATAGAGATAGCTGTGTAGATATTTCCATGTTTATACAAATAGCAGTGTAGATATATCCATGTTTATACAGATCGCGGTGTAGATATTTCCATGTTTATATAGAACGCGGTGTAGATATTTCCATGTTTATACAGATAGCAGTGTAGATATTTCCATGTTTTTACAGATATTGGTGTAGATATTTCCATGTTTACACAGATTGCGGTGTAGATATTTCCATCTTTGTACAGATGGCATTGTAGATATTTCCATGTTTATACAGATGGCGGTGTAGATATTTCCATGTTTATATAGATGGTGGTGTAGATATTACCATGTGTATACAGATAGCGGTGTAGATATTTCCATATTTATACAGATCGTGGTGAAGCTATTTCCATGTTTATACAGATCGCGGTGTAGATATTTCCATGTTTATACAGATAACGGTGTAGATATTTCCATGTTTACACAGATCGTGGTGAAGATATTCCCATGTTTATACAGATAGCGGTGAGGATATTTCCATGTTTTTACAGATATTGGTGTAGATATTTCCATGTTTACACAGATGGCGGTGTAGATATTTCCATCTTTCTACTGATGGCATTGTAGATATTTCCATGTTTATACAGATGGCGGTGTAGATATTTCCATGTTTACATAGATGGTGGTGAAGATATTACAATGTTTATACAGATAGCGGTGTAGATATTTCCATGTTTATACAGATCGTGGTGAAGATATTTCCATGTTTATACAGACCGCGGTGTAGATATTTCCATGTTTATACAGATAGCGGTTTAGATATTTCCATGTTATTACAGATCGTGGTGAAGCTATTTCCATGTTTATACAGATCGCGGTGTAGATATTTCCATGTTTATATAGATAGCGGTGTAGATATATCCATGTTTATACAGAACGCAGTGTAGATATTTCCATGTTTATACAGATCGCGGTGTAATTTCCATGTTTATACAGATAGCGGTGTAGATATTTCCATGTTTTTACAGATATTGGTGTAGATATTTCCATGTTTACACAGATTGCGGTGTAGATATTTCCATCTTTCTACAGATGGCATTGTAGATATTTCCATCTTTATACAGATGGCGGTGTAGATATTTCCATGTTTATATAGATGGTGATGTAGATATTACCATGTTTATACAGATAGCGGTGTAGATATTTCCATATTTATACAGATCGTGGTGAAGATATTTCCATGTTTATACAGATCGCGGTGTAGATATTTCCATGTTTATACAGATAGCGGTGTAGATATTTCCATGTTTATACAGATCGTGGTGAAGATATTTCCATGTTTATACAGATCGCGGTGTAGATATTTCCATGTTTATACAGATCGCGGTGTAGATATTTCCATGTTTATACAGATAGCGGTGTATATATTTCCATGTTTTTACAGATATTGGTGTAGATATTTCCATGTTTACACAGATTGCGGTGTAGATATTTCCATCTTTCTACAGATGGCATTGTAGATATTTCCATGATTATAGAGATGGCGGTGTAGATATTTCCATGTTTATACAGATAGCGGTGTAGATATTTCCATGTTTATACAGATCGTGGTGAAGATATTTCCATGTTTATACAGATCGCGGTGTAGATATTTCCATGTTTATACAGATAGCGGTGTAGATATTTCCTTGTTTATACAAATAGCGGTGTAGTTATTTCCATGTTTATACAGATAGCGGTGTAAATATTTCCATGTATATACAGATGGCTGTGTAGATATTTCCATGTTTATACAGATGGCTGTGTAGATATTTCCATGTTTATACAGATAACTTTGTAGGTATTTCCATTTTTATACAGATGGCGTTGTAGATATTTCCAAGTTTATAGAGATAGCTGTGCAGATACTTCCATGTTTATACAGATAGCGGTGTAGATATATCCATGTTTATACAGATCGCGGTGTAGATATTTCCATGTTTATGCAGATCGCGGTGTAGATATTTCGATGTTTATACAGATAGCGGTGTAGATATTTCCATGTTTTTACAGATATTGGTGTAGATATTTCCATGTTTACACAGATTGCGGTGTAGATATTTCCATCTTTCTACAGATGGCATTGTAGATATTTCCATGATTATACAGATGGCGGTGTAGATATTTCCATGTTTATATAGATGGTGGTGTAGATATTAACATGTTTATACAGATAGCGATGTAGATATTTCCATGTTTATACAGATCGTGGTGAAGCTATTTCCATGTTTATACAGATCGCGGTGTAGATATTTCCATGTTTATACAGATAACGGTGTAGATATTTCCATGTTTATACAGATCGTGGTGAAGATATTTCCATGTTTATACAGATAGCGGTGTAGATATTTCCATGTTTTTACAGATATTGGTGTAGATATTTCCATGTTTACACAGATTGCGGTGTAGATATTTCCATCTTTCTACTGATGGCATTGTAGATATTTCCATGTTTATACAGATGGCGGTGTAGATATTTCCATGTTTACATAGATGGTGGTGAAGATATTACAATGTTTATACAGATAATGGTGTAGATATTTCCATGTTTATACAGATCGTGGTGAAGATATTTCCATGTTTATACAGACCGCGGTGTAGATATTTCCATGTTTATACAGATAGCGGTGTAGATATTTCCATGTTATTACAGATCGTGGTGAAGCTATTTCCATGTTTATACAGATCGCGGTGTAGATATTTCCATGTTTATACAGATAGCGGTGTAGATATATCCATGTTTATACAGAACGCAGTGTAGATATTTCCATGTTTATACAGATCGCGGTGTAATTTCCATGTTTATACAGATAGCGGTGTAGATATTTCCATGTTTTTACAGATATTGGTGTAGATATTTCCATGTTTACACAGATTGCGGTGTAGATATTTCCATCTTTCTACAGATGGCATTGTAGATATTTCCATCTTTATACAGATGGCGGTGTAGATATTTCCATGTTTATATAGATGGTGATGTAGATATTACCATGTTTATACAGACAGTGGTGTAGATATTTCCATATTTATACAGATCGTGGTGAAGATATTTCCATGTTTATACAGATCGCGGTGTAGATATTTCCATGTTTATACAGATAGCGGTGAAGATATTTCCATGTTTATACAGATAGCGGTGTAGATATTTCCATGTTTATACAGATAGCGGTGTAGATATTTCCATGTTTTTACAGATATTGGTGTAGATATTTCCATGTTTACACAGATTGCGGTGTAGATATTTCCATCTTTCTACAGACGGCATTGTAGATATTTCCATGTTTATTCAGATGGCGGTGTAGGTATTTCCATGTTTATATAGATGGTGGTGTAGATATTACAATGTTTATACAGATAGTGGTGTAGATATTTCCATGTTTATACAGATCGTGGTGTGGATATTTCCATGTTTATACAGATCGCGGTTTAGATATTTCCATGTTTATACAGATCGCGGTGTAGATATTTCCATGTTTATACAGATAGCGGTGTAGATATTTCCATGTTTATACAGATCGTGGTGAAGATATTTCCATGTTTATACAGATCGCGGTGTAGATATTTCCATGTTTATACAGATCGCGGTGTAGATATTTCCATGTTTATACAGATAGCGGTGTATATATTTCCATGTTTTTACAGATATTGGTGTAGATATTTCCATGTTTACACAGATTGCGGTGTAGATATTTCCATCTTTCTACAGATGGCATTGTAGATATTTCCATGATTATAGAGATGGCGGTGTAGATATTTCCATGTTTATACAGATAGCGGTGTAGATATTTCCATGTTTATACAGATCGTGGTGAAGATATTTCCATGTTTATACAGATCGCGGTGTAGATATTTCCATGTTTATACAGATCACGGTGTAGATATTTCCTTGTTTATACAAATAGCGGTGTAGTTATTTCCATGTTTATACAGATAGCGGTGTAAATATTTCCATGTATATACAGATGGCTGTGTAGATATTTCCATGTTTATACAGATGGCTGTGTAGATATTTCCATGTTTATACAGATGACTTTGTAGGTATTTCCATTTTTATACAGATGGCGTTGTAGATATTTCCATGTTTATAGAGATAGCTGTGCAGATACTTCCATGTTTATACAGATAGCGGTGTAGATATATCCATGTTTATACAGATCGCGGTGTAGATATTTCCATGTTTATGCAGATCGCGGTGTAGATATTTCGATGTTTATACAGATAGCGGTGTAGATATTTCCATGTTTTTACAGATATTGGTGTAGATATTTCCATGTTTACACAGATTGCGGTGTAGATATTTCCATCTTTCTACAGATGGCATTGTAGATATTTCCATGATTATACAGATGGCGGTGTAGATATTTCCATGTTTATATAGATGGTGGTGTAGATATTAACATGTTTATACAGATAGCGATGTAGATATTTCCATGTTTATACAGATCATGGTGAAGCTATTTCCATGTTTATACAGATCGCGGTGTAGATATTTCCATGTTTATACAGATAACGGTGTAGATATTTCCATGTTTATACAGATCGTGGTGAAGATATTTCCATGTTTATACAGATAGCGGTGTAGATATTTCCATGTTTTTACAGATATTGGTGTAGATATTTCCATGTTTACACAGATTGCGGTGTAGATATTTCCATCTTTCTACTGATGGCATTGTAGATATTTCCATGTTTATACAGATGGCGGTGTAGATATTTCCATGTTTACATAGATGGTGGTGAAGATATTACAATGTTTATACAGATAGCGGTGTAGATATTTCCATGTTTATACAGATCGTGGTGAAGATATTTCCATGTTTATACAGACCGCGGTGTAGATATTTCCATGTTTATACAGATAGCGGTGTAGATATTTCCATGTTTATACAGATCGTGGTGAAGCTATTTCCATGTTTATACAGATCGCGGTGTAGATATTTCCATGTTTATACAGATAGCGGTGTAGATATATCCATGTTTATACAGATCGCAGTGTAGATATTTCCATGTTTATACAGATCGCGGTGTAATTTCCATGTTTATACAGATAGCGGTGTAGATATTTCCATGTTTTTACAGATATTGGTGTAGATATTTCCATGTTTACACAGATTGCGGTGTAGATATTTCCATCTTTCTACAGATGGCATTGTAGATATTTCCATCTTTATACAGATGGCGGTGTAGATATTTCCATGTTTATATAGATGGTGATGTAGATATTACCATGTTTATACAGATAGCGGTGTAGATATTTCCATATTTATACAGATCGTGGTGAAGATATTTCCATGATTATACAGATCGCGGTGTAGATATTTCCATGTTTATACAGATAGCGGTGTAGATATTTCCATGTTTTTACAGATATTGGTGTAGATATTTCCATGTTTACACAGATTGCGGTGTAGATATTTCCATCTTTCTACAGACGGCATTGTAGATATTTCCATGTTTATTCAGATGGCGGTGTAGGTATTTCCATGTTTATATAGATGGTGGTGTAGATATTACAATGTTTATACAGATAGTGGTGTAGATATTTCCATGTTTATACAGATCGTGGTGTGGATATTTCCATGTTTATACAGATCACGGTGTAGATATTTCCATGTTTATACAGATCGCGGTGTAGATATTTCCATGTTTATACAGATCGTGGTGTGGATATTTCCATGTTTATACAGATCGCGGTGCAGATATTTCCATGTTTATACAGATCGCGGTGTAGATATTTCCATGTTTATACAGATAGCGGTGTAGATACTTCCATGTTTATACAGATAGCGGTGTAGATATATCCATGTTTATACAGAACGCGGTGTAGATATTTCCATGTTTATACAGATAGCGGTGTAGATACTTCCATGTTTATACAGATAGCGGTGTAGATATTTCCATGTTTTTACAGATATTGGTGTAGATATTTCCATGTTTACACAGATTGCGGTGTAGATATTTCCATGTTTATACAGATAGCGGTGTAGATATTTCCATGTTTATACAGATCGTGGTGAAGATATTTCCATGTTTATACAGATCGCGGTGTAGATATTTCCATGTTTATACAGATCGCGGTGTAGATATTTCCATGTTTATACAGATAGCGGTGTATATATTTCCATGATTTTACAGATATTGGTGTAGATATTTCCATGTTTACACAGATTGCGGTGTAGATATTTCCATCTTTCTACAGATGGCATTGTAGATATTTCCATGATTATAGAGATGGCGGTGTAGATATTTCCATGTTTATACAGATAGCGGTGTAGATATTTCCATGTTTATACAGATCGTGGTGAAGATATTTCCATGTTTATACAGATCGCGGTGTAGATATTTCCATGTTCATACAGATCACGGTGTAGATATTTCCTTATTTATACAAATAGCGGTGTAGTTATTTCCATGTTTATACAGATAGCGGTGTAAATATTTCCATGTATATACAGATGGCTGTGTAGATATTTCCATGTTTATACAGATGGCTGTGTAGATATTTCCATGTTTATACAGATGACTTTGTAGGTATTTCCATTTTTATACAGATGGCGTTGTAGATATTTCCATGTTTATAGAGATAGCTGTGCAGATACTTCCATGTTTATACAGATAGCGGTGTAGATATATCCATGTTTATACAGATCGCGGTGTAGATATTTCCATGTTTATGCAGATCGCGGTGTAGATATTTCGATGTTTATACAGATAGCGGTGTAGATATTTCCATGTTTTTACAGATATTGGTGTAGATATTTCCATGTTTACACAGATTGCGGTGTAGATATTTCCATCTTTCTACAGATGGCATTGTAGATATTTCCATGATTATACAGATGGCGGTGTAGATATTTCCATGTTTATATAGATGGTGGTGTAGATATTAACATGTTTATACAGATAGCGATGTAGATATTTCCATGTTTATACAGATCGTGGTGAAGCTATTTCCATGTTTATACAGATCGCGGTGTAGATATTTCCATGTTTATACAGATAACGGTGTAGATATTTCCATGTTTATACAGATCGTGGTGTGGATATTTCCATGTTTATACAGATCACGGTGTAGATATTTCCATGTTTATACAGATCGCGGTGTAGATATTTCCATGTTTATACAGATCGTGGTGTGGATATTTCCATGTTCATACAGATCGCGGTGCAGATATTTCCATGTTTATACATATCGCGGTGTAGATATTTCCATGTTTATACAGATAGCGGTGTAGATACTTCCATGTTTATACAGATAGCGGTGTAGATATATCCATGTTTATACAGAACGCGGTGTAGATATTTCCATGTTTATACAGATAGCGGTGTAGATACTTCCATGTTTATACAGATATCGGTGTAGATATTTCCATGTTTTTACAGATATTGGTGTAGATATTTCCATGTTTACACAGATTGCGGTGTAGATATTTCCATGTTTATACAGATAGCGGTGTAGATATTTCCATGTTTATACAGATCGTGGTGAAGATATTTCCATGTTTATACAGATCGCGGTGTAGATATTTCCATGTTTATACAGATCGCGGTGTAGATATTTCCATGTTTATACAGATAGCGGTGTATATATTTCCATGTTTTTACAGATATTGGTGTAGATATTTCCATGTTTACACAGATTGCGGTGTAGATATTTCCATCTTTCTACAGATGGCATTGTAGATATTTCCATGATTATAGAGATGGCGGTGTAGATATTTCCATGTTTATACAGATAGCGGTGTAGATATTTCCATGTTTATACAGATCGTGGTGAAGATATTTCCATGTTTATACAGATCGCGGTGTAGATATTTCCATGTTCATACAGATCACGGTGTAGATATTTCCTTGTTTATACAAATAGCGGTGTAGTTATTTCCATGTTTATACAGATAGCGGTGTAAATATTTCCATGTATATACAGATGGCTGTGTAGATATTTCCATGTTTATACAGATGGCTGTGTAGATATTTCCATGTTTATACAGATGACTTTGTAGGTATTTCCATTTTTATACAGATGGCGTTGTAGATATTTCCATGTTTATAGAGATAGCTGTGCAGATACTTCCATGTTTATACAGATAGCGGTGTAGATATATCCATGTTTATACAGATCGCGGTGTAGATATTTCCATGTTTATGCAGATCGCGGTGTAGATATTTCGATGTTTATACAGATAGCGGTGTAGATATTTCCATGTTTTTACACATACTGGTGTAGATATTTCCATGTTTACACAGATTGCGGTGTAGATATTTCCATCTTTCTACAGATGGCATTGTAGATATTTCCATGATTATACAGATGGCGGTGTAGATATTTCCATGTTTATATAGATGGTGGTGTAGATATTAACATGTTTATACAGATAGCGATGTAGATATTTCCATGTTTATACAGATCGTGGTGAAGCTATTTCCATGTTTATACAGATCGCGGTGTAGATATTTCCATGTTTACACAGATAACGGTGTAGATATTTCCATGTTTATACAGATCGTGGTGAAGATATTTCCATGTTTATACAGATAGCGGTGTAGATATTTCCATGTTTTTACAGATATTGGTGTAGATATTTCCATGTTTACACAGATTGCGTGTAGATATTTCCATCTTTCTACAGATGGCATTGTAGATATTTCCATCTTTATACAGATGGCGGTGTAGATATTTCCATGTTTATATAGATGGTGATGTAGATATTACCATGTTTATACAGATAGCGGTGTAGATATTTCCATATTTATACAGATCGTGGTGAAGATATTTCCATGTTTATACAGATCGCGGTGTAGATATTTCCATGTTTATACAGATAGCGGTGTAGATATTTCCATGTTTATACAGATCGTGGTGAAGATATTTCCATGTTTATACAGATCGCGGTGTAGATATTTCCATGTTTATACAGATCGCGGTGTAGATATTTCCATGTTTATACAGATAGCGGTGTATATATTTCCATGTTTTTACAGATATTGGTGTAGATATTTCCATGTTTACACAGATTGCGGTGTAGATATTTCCATCTTTCTACAGATGGCATTGTAGATATTTCCATGATTATAGAGATGGCGGTGTAGATATTTCCATGTTTATACAGATAGCGGTGTAGATATTTCCATGTTTATACAGATCGTGGTGAAGATATTTCCATGTTTATACAGATCGCGGTGTAGATATTTCCATGTGTATACAGATAGCGGTGTAGATATTTCCTTGTTTATACAAATAGCGGTGTAGTTATTTCCATGTTTATACAGATAGCGGTGTAAATATTTCCATGTATATACAGATGGCTGTGTAGATATTTCCATGTTTATACAGATGGCTGTGTAGATATTTCCATGTTTATACAGATAACTTTGTAGGTATTTCCATTTTTATACAGATGGCGTTGTAGATATTTCCAAGTTTATAGAGATAGCTGTGCAGATACTTCCATGTTTATACAGATAGCGGTGTAGATATATCCATGTTTATACAGATCGCGGTGTAGATATTTCCATGTTTATGCAGATCGCGGTGTAGATATTTCGATGTTTATACAGATAGCGGTGTAGATATTTCCATGTTTTTACAGATATTGGTGTAGATATTTCCATGTTTACACAGATTGCGGTGTAGATATTTCCATCTTTCTACAGATGGCATTGTAGATATTTCCATGATTATACAGATGGCGGTGTAGATATTTCCATGTTTATATAGATGGTGGTGTAGATATTAACATGTTTATACAGATAGCGATGTAGATATTTCCATGTTTATACAGATCGTGGTGAAGCTATTTCCATGTTTATACAGATCACGGTGTAGATATTTCCGTGTTTATACAGATAACGGTGTAGATATTTCCATGTTTATACAGATCGTGGTGAAGATATTTCCATGTTTATACAGATAGCGGTGTAGATATTTCCATGTTTTTACAGATATTGGTGTAGATATTTCCATGTTTACACAGATTGCGTGTAGATATTTCCATCTTTCTACAGATGGCATTGTAGATATTTCCATCTTTATACAGATGGCGGTGTAGATATTTCCATGTTTATATAGATGGTGATGTAGATATTACCATGTTTATACAGATAGCGGTGTAGATATTTCCATATTTATACAGATCGTGGTGAAGATATTTCCATGTTTATACAGATCGCGGTGTAGATATTTCCATGTTTATACAGATAGCGGTGTAGATATTTCCATGTTTATACAGATCGTGGTGAAGATATTTCCATGTTTATACAGATCGCGGTGTAGATATTTCCATGTTTATACAGATAGCGGTGTATATATTTCCATGTTTTTACAGATATTGGTGTAGATATTTCCATGTTTACACAGATTGCGGTGTAGATATTTCCATCTTTCTACAGATGGCATTGTAGATATTTCCATGATTATAGAGATGGCGGTGTAGATATTTCCATGTTTATACAGATAGCGGTGTAGATATTTCCATGTTTATACAGATCATGGTGAAGATATTTCCATGTCTATACAGATCGCGGTGTAGATATTTCCATGTTTATACAGATAGCGGTGTAGATATTTCCTTGTTTATACAAATAGCGGTGTAGTTATTTCCATGTTTATACAGATAGCGGTGTAAATATTTCCATGTATATACAGATGGCTGTGTAGATATTTCCATGTTTATACAGATGGCTGTGTAGATATTTCCATGTTTATACAGATAACTTTGTAGGTATTTCCATTTTTATACAGATGGCGTTGTAGATATTTCCAAGTTTATAGAGATAGCTGTGCAGATACTTCCATGTTTATACAGATAGCGGTGTAGATATATCAATGTTTATACAGATTGCGGTGTAGATATTTCCATGTTTATGCAGATCGCGGTGTAGATATTTCGATGTTTATACAGATAGCGGTGTAGATATTTCCATGTTTTTACAGATATTGGTGTAGATATTTCCATGTTTACACAGATTGCGGTGTAGATATTTCCATCTTTCTACAGATGGCATTGTAGATATTTCCATGATTATACAGATGGCGGTGTAGATATTTCCATGTTTATATAGATGGTGGTGTAGATATTAACATGTTTATACAGATAGCGATGTAGATATTTCCATGTTTATACAGATCGTGGTGAAGCTATTTCCATGTTTATACAGATCGCGGTGTAGATATTTCCATGTTTATACAGATAACGGTGTAGATATTTCCATGTTTATACAGATCGTGGTGAAGATATTTCCATGTTTATACAGATAGCGGTGTAGATATTTCCATGTTTTTACAGATATTGGTGTAGATATTTCCATGTTTACACAGATTGCGGTGTAGATATTTCCATCTTTCTACTGATGGCATTGTAGATATTTCCATGTTTATACAGATGGCGGTGTAGATATTTCCATGTTTACATAGATGGTGGTGAAGATATTACAATGTTTATACAGATAATGGTGTAGATATTTCCATGTTTATACAGATCGTGGTGAAGATATTTCCATGTTTATACAGACCGCGGTGTAGATATTTCCATGTTTATACAGATAGCGGTGTAGATATTTCCATGTTATTACAGATCGTGGTGAAGCTATTTCCATGTTTATACAGATCGCGGTGTAGATATTTCCATGTTTATACAGATAGCGGTGTAGATATATCCATGTTTATACAGAACGCAGTGTAGATATTTCCATGTTTATACAGATCGCGGTGTAATTTCCATGTTTATACAGATAGCGGTGTAGATATTTCCATGTTTTTACAGATATTGGTGTAGATATTTCCATGTTTACACAGATTGCGGTGTAGATATTTCCATCTTTCTACAGATGGCATTGTAGATATTTCCATCTTTATACAGATGGCGGTGTAGATATTTCCATGTTTATATAGATGGTGATGTAGATATTACCATGTTTATACAGATAGTGGTGTAGATATTTCCATATTTATACAGATCGTGGTGAAGATATTTCCATGTTTATACAGATCGCGGTGTAGATATTTCCATGTTTATGCAGATAGCGGTGAAGATATTTCCATGTTTATACAGATAGCGGTGTAGATATTTCCATGTTTATACAGATAGCGGTGTAGATATTTCCATGTTTTTACAGATATTGGTGTAGATATTTCCATGTTTACACAGATTGCGGTGTAGATATTTCCATCTTTCTACAGACGGCATTGTAGATATTTCCATGTTTATTCAGATGGCGGTGTAGGTATTTCCATGTTTATATAGATGGTGGTGTAGATATTACAATGTTTATACAGATAGTGGTGTAGATATTTCCATGTTTATACAGATCGTGGTGTGGATATTTCCATGTTTATACAGATCGCGGTTTAGATATTTCCATGTTTATGCAGATCGCGGTGTAGATATTTCGATGTTTATACAGATAGCGGTGTAGATATTTCCATGTTTTTACAGATATTGGTGTAGATATTTCCATGTTTACACAGATTGCGGTGTAGATATTTCCATCTTTCTACAGATGGCATTGTAGATATTTCCATGATTATACAGATGGCGGTGTAGATATTTCCATGTTTATATAGATGGTGGTGTAGATATTAACATGTTTATACAGATAGCGATGTAGATATTTCCATGTTTATACAGATCGTGGTGAAGCTATTTCCATGTTTATACAGATCGCGGTGTAGATATTTCCATGTTTATACAGATAACGGTGTAGATATTTCCATGTTTATACAGATCGTGGTGAAGATATTTCCATGTTTATACAGATAGCGGTGTAGATATTTCCATGTTTTTACAGATATTGGTGTAGATATTTCCATGTTTACACAGATTGCGGTGTAGATATTTCCATCTTTCTACTGATGGCATTGTAGATATTTCCATGTTTATACAGATGGCGGTGTAGATATTTCCATGTTTACATAGATGGTGGTGAAGATATTACAATGTTTATACAGATAATGGTGTAGATATTTCCATGTTTATACAGATCGTGGTGAAGATATTTCCATGTTTATACAGACCGCGGTGTAGATATTTCCATGTTTATACAGATAGCGGTGTAGATATTTCCATGTTATTACAGATCGTGGTGAAGCTATTTCCATGTTTATACAGATCGCGGTGTAGATATTTCCATGTTTATACAGATAGCGGTGTAGATATATCCATGTTTATACAGAACGCAGTGTAGATATTTCCATGTTTATACAGATCGCGGTGTAATTTCCATGTTTATACAGATAGCGGTGTAGATATTTCCATGTTTTTACAGATATTGGTGTAGATATTTCCATGTTTACACAGATTGCGGTGTAGATATTTCCATCTTTCTACAGATGGCATTGTAGATATTTCCATCTTTATACAGATGGCGGTGTAGATATTTCCATGTTTATATAGATGGTGATGTAGATATTACCATGTTTATACAGACAGTGGTGTAGATATTTCCATATTTATACAGATCGTGGTGAAGATATTTCCATGTTTATACAGATCGCGGTGTAGATATTTCCATGTTTATACAGATAGCGGTGAAGATATTTCCATGTTTATACAGATAGCGGTGTAGATATTTCCATGTTTATACAGATAGCGGTGTAGATATTTCCATGTTTTTACAGATATTGGTGTAGATATTTCCATGTTTACACAGATTGCGGTGTAGATATTTCCATCTTTCTACAGACGGCATTGTAGATATTTCCATGTTTATTCAGATGGCGGTGTAGGTATTTCCATGTTTATATAGATGGTGGTGTAGATATTACAATGTTTATACAGATAGTGGTGTAGATATTTCCATGTTTATACAGATCGTGGTGTGGATATTTCCATGTTTATACAGATCGCGGTTTAGATATTTCCATGTTTATACAGATCGCGGTGTAGATATTTCCATGTTTATACAGATAGCGGTGTAGATATTTCCATGTTTATACAGATCGTGGTGAAGATATTTCCATGTTTATACAGATCGCGGTGTAGATATTTCCATGTTTATACAGATCGCGGTGTAGATATTTCCATGTTTATACAGATAGCGGTGTATATATTTCCATGTTTTTACAGATATTGGTGTAGATATTTCCATGTTTACACAGATTGCGGTGTAGATATTTCCATCTTTCTACAGATGGCATTGTAGATATTTCCATGATTATAGAGATGGCGGTGTAGATATTTCCATGTTTATACAGATAGCGGTGTAGATATTTCCATGTTTATACAGATCGTGGTGAAGATATTTCCATGTTTATACAGATCGCGGTGTAGATATTTCCATGTTTATACAGATCACGGTGTAGATATTTCCTTGTTTATACAAATAGCGGTGTAGTTATTTCCATGTTTATACAGATAGCGGTGTAAATATTTCCATGTATATACAGATGGCTGTGTAGATATTTCCATGTTTATACAGATGGCTGTGTAGATATTTCCATGTTTATACAGATGACTTTGTAGGTATTTCCATTTTTATACAGATGGCGTTGTAGATATTTCCATGTTTATAGAGATAGCTGTGCAGATACTTCCATGTTTATACAGATAGCGGTGTAGATATATCCATGTTTATACAGATCGCGGTGTAGATATTTCCATGTTTATGCAGATCGCGGTGTAGATATTTCGATGTTTATACAGATAGCGGTGTAGATATTTCCATGTTTTTACAGATATTGGTGTAGATATTTCCATGTTTACACAGATTGCGGTGTAGATATTTCCATCTTTCTACAGATGGCATTGTAGATATTTCCATGATTATACAGATGGCGGTGTAGATATTTCCATGTTTATATAGATGGTGGTGTAGATATTAACATGTTTATACAGATAGCGATGTAGATATTTCCATGTTTATACAGATCATGGTGAAGCTATTTCCATGTTTATACAGATCGCGGTGTAGATATTTCCATGTTTATACAGATAACGGTGTAGATATTTCCATGTTTATACAGATCGTGGTGAAGATATTTCCATGTTTATACAGATAGCGGTGTAGATATTTCCATGTTTTTACAGATATTGGTGTAGATATTTCCATGTTTACACAGATTGCGGTGTAGATATTTCCATCTTTCTACTGATGGCATTGTAGATATTTCCATGTTTATACAGATGGCGGTGTAGATATTTCCATGTTTACATAGATGGTGGTGAAGATATTACAATGTTTATACAGATAGCGGTGTAGATATTTCCATGTTTATACAGATCGTGGTGAAGATATTTCCATGTTTATACAGACCGCGGTGTAGATATTTCCATGTTTATACAGATAGCGGTGTAGATATTTCCATGTTTATACAGATCGTGGTGAAGCTATTTCCATGTTTATACAGATCGCGGTGTAGATATTTCCATGTTTATACAGATAGCGGTGTAGATATATCCATGTTTATACAGATCGCAGTGTAGATATTTCCATGTTTATACAGATCGCGGTGTAATTTCCATGTTTATACAGATAGCGGTGTAGATATTTCCATGTTTTTACAGATATTGGTGTAGATATTTCCATGTTTACACAGATTGCGGTGTAGATATTTCCATCTTTCTACAGATGGCATTGTAGATATTTCCATCTTTATACAGATGGCGGTGTAGATATTTCCATGTTTATATAGATGGTGATGTAGATATTACCATGTTTATACAGATAGCGGTGTAGATATTTCCATATTTATACAGATCGTGGTGAAGATATTTCCATGATTATACAGATCGCGGTGTAGATATTTCCATGTTTATACAGATAGCGGTGTAGATATTTCCATGTTTTTACAGATATTGGTGTAGATATTTCCATGTTTACACAGATTGCGGTGTAGATATTTCCATCTTTCTACAGACGGCATTGTAGATATTTCCATGTTTATTCAGATGGCGGTGTAGGTATTTCCATGTTTATATAGATGGTGGTGTAGATATTACAATGTTTATACAGATAGTGGTGTAGATATTTCCATGTTTATACAGATCGTGGTGTGGATATTTCCATGTTTATACAGATCACGGTGTAGATATTTCCATGTTTATACAGATCGCGGTGTAGATATTTCCATGTTTATACAGATCGTGGTGTGGATATTTCCATGTTTATACAGATCGCGGTGCAGATATTTCCATGTTTATACAGATCGCGGTGTAGATATTTCCATGTTTATACAGATAGCGGTGTAGATACTTCCATGTTTATACAGATAGCGGTGTAGATATATCCATGTTTATACAGAACGCGGTGTAGATATTTCCATGTTTATACAGATAGCGGTGTAGATACTTCCATGTTTATACAGATAGCGGTGTAGATATTTCCATGTTTTTACAGATATTGGTGTAGATATTTCCATGTTTACACAGATTGCGGTGTAGATATTTCCATGTTTATACAGATAGCGGTGTAGATATTTCCATGTTTATACAGATCGTGGTGAAGATATTTCCATGTTTATACAGATCGCGGTGTAGATATTTCCATGTTTATACAGATCGCGGTGTAGATATTTCCATGTTTATACAGATAGCGGTGTATATATTTCCATGATTTTACAGATATTGGTGTAGATATTTCCATGTTTACACAGATTGCGGTGTAGATATTTCCATCTTTCTACAGATGGCATTGTAGATATTTCCATGATTATAGAGATGGCGGTGTAGATATTTCCATGTTTATACAGATAGCGGTGTAGATATTTCCATGTTTATACAGATCGTGGTGAAGATATTTCCATGTTTATACAGATCGCGGTGTAGATATTTCCATGTTCATACAGATCACGGTGTAGATATTTCCTTATTTATACAAATAGCGGTGTAGTTATTTCCATGTTTATACAGATAGCGGTGTAAATATTTCCATGTATATACAGATGGCTGTGTAGATATTTCCATGTTTATACAGATGGCTGTGTAGATATTTCCATGTTTATACAGATGACTTTGTAGGTATTTCCATTTTTATACAGATGGCGTTGTAGATATTTCCATGTTTATAGAGATAGCTGTGCAGATACTTCCATGTTTATACAGATAGCGGTGTAGATATATCCATGTTTATACAGATCGCGGTGTAGATATTTCCATGTTTATGCAGATCGCGGTGTAGATATTTCGATGTTTATACAGATAGCGGTGTAGATATTTCCATGTTTTTACAGATATTGGTGTAGATATTTCCATGTTTACACAGATTGCGGTGTAGATATTTCCATCTTTCTACAGATGGCATTGTAGATATTTCCATGATTATACAGATGGCGGTGTAGATATTTCCATGTTTATATAGATGGTGGTGTAGATATTAACATGTTTATACAGATAGCGATGTAGATATTTCCATGTTTATACAGATCGTGGTGAAGCTATTTCCATGTTTATACAGATCGCGGTGTAGATATTTCCATGTTTATACAGATAACGGTGTAGATATTTCCATGTTTATACAGATCGTGGTGTGGATATTTCCATGTTTATACAGATCACGGTGTAGATATTTCCATGTTTATACAGATCGCGGTGTAGATATTTCCATGTTTATACAGATCGTGGTGTGGATATTTCCATGTTCATACAGATCGCGGTGCAGATATTTCCATGTTTATACATATCGCGGTGTAGATATTTCCATGTTTATACAGATAGCGGTGTAGATACTTCCATGTTTATACAGATAGCGGTGTAGATATATCCATGTTTATACAGAACGCGGTGTAGATATTTCCATGTTTATACAGATAGCGGTGTAGATACTTCCATGTTTATACAGATATCGGTGTAGATATTTCCATGTTTTTACAGATATTGGTGTAGATATTTCCATGTTTACACAGATTGCGGTGTAGATATTTCCATGTTTATACAGATAGCGGTGTAGATATTTCCATGTTTATACAGATCGTGGTGAAGATATTTCCATGTTTATACAGATCGCGGTGTAGATATTTCCATGTTTATACAGATCGCGGTGTAGATATTTCCATGTTTATACAGATAGCGGTGTATATATTTCCATGTTTTTACAGATATTGGTGTAGATATTTCCATGTTTACACAGATTGCGGTGTAGATATTTCCATCTTTCTACAGATGGCATTGTAGATATTTCCATGATTATAGAGATGGCGGTGTAGATATTTCCATGTTTATACAGATAGCGGTGTAGATATTTCCATGTTTATACAGATCGTGGTGAAGATATTTCCATGTTTATACAGATCGCGGTGTAGATATTTCCATGTTCATACAGATCACGGTGTAGATATTTCCTTGTTTATACAAATAGCGGTGTAGTTATTTCCATGTTTATACAGATAGCGGTGTAAATATTTCCATGTATATACAGATGGCTGTGTAGATATTTCCATGTTTATACAGATGGCTGTGTAGATATTTCCATGTTTATACAGATGACTTTGTAGGTATTTCCATTTTTATACAGATGGCGTTGTAGATATTTCCATGTTTATAGAGATAGCTGTGCAGATACTTCCATGTTTATACAGATAGCGGTGTAGATATATCCATGTTTATACAGATCGCGGTGTAGATATTTCCATGTTTATGCAGATCGCGGTGTAGATATTTCGATGTTTATACAGATAGCGGTGTAGATATTTCCATGTTTTTACACATACTGGTGTAGATATTTCCATGTTTACACAGATTGCGGTGTAGATATTTCCATCTTTCTACAGATGGCATTGTAGATATTTCCATGATTATACAGATGGCGGTGTAGATATTTCCATGTTTATATAGATGGTGGTGTAGATATTAACATGTTTATACAGATAGCGATGTAGATATTTCCATGTTTATACAGATCGTGGTGAAGCTATTTCCATGTTTATACAGATCGCGGTGTAGATATTTCCATGTTTACACAGATAACGGTGTAGATATTTCCATGTTTATACAGATCGTGGTGAAGATATTTCCATGTTTATACAGATAGCGGTGTAGATATTTCCATGTTTTTACAGATATTGGTGTAGATATTTCCATGTTTACACAGATTGCGTGTAGATATTTCCATCTTTCTACAGATGGCATTGTAGATATTTCCATCTTTATACAGATGGCGGTGTAGATATTTCCATGTTTATATAGATGGTGATGTAGATATTACCATGTTTATACAGATAGCGGTGTAGATATTTCCATATTTATACAGATCGTGGTGAAGATATTTCCATGTTTATACAGATCGCGGTGTAGATATTTCCATGTTTATACAGATAGCGGTGTAGATATTTCCATGTTTATACAGATCGTGGTGAAGATATTTCCATGTTTATACAGATCGCGGTGTAGATATTTCCATGTTTATACAGATCGCGGTGTAGATATTTCCATGTTTATACAGATAGCGGTGTATATATTTCCATGTTTTTACAGATATTGGTGTAGATATTTCCATGTTTACACAGATTGCGGTGTAGATATTTCCATCTTTCTACAGATGGCATTGTAGATATTTCCATGATTATAGAGATGGCGGTGTAGATATTTCCATGTTTATACAGATAGCGGTGTAGATATTTCCATGTTTATACAGATCGTGGTGAAGATATTTCCATGTTTATACAGATCGCGGTGTAGATATTTCCATGTGTATACAGATAGCGGTGTAGATATTTCCTTGTTTATACAAATAGCGGTGTAGTTATTTCCATGTTTATACAGATAGCGGTGTAAATATTTCCATGTATATACAGATGGCTGTGTAGATATTTCCATGTTTATACAGATGGCTGTGTAGATATTTCCATGTTTATACAGATAACTTTGTAGGTATTTCCATTTTTATACAGATGGCGTTGTAGATATTTCCAAGTTTATAGAGATAGCTGTGCAGATACTTCCATGTTTATACAGATAGCGGTGTAGATATATCCATGTTTATACAGATCGCGGTGTAGATATTTCCATGTTTATGCAGATCGCGGTGTAGATATTTCGATGTTTATACAGATAGCGGTGTAGATATTTCCATGTTTTTACAGATATTGGTGTAGATATTTCCATGTTTACACAGATTGCGGTGTAGATATTTCCATCTTTCTACAGATGGCATTGTAGATATTTCCATGATTATACAGATGGCGGTGTAGATATTTCCATGTTTATATAGATGGTGGTGTAGATATTAACATGTTTATACAGATAGCGATGTAGATATTTCCATGTTTATACAGATCGTGGTGAAGCTATTTCCATGTTTATACAGATCACGGTGTAGATATTTCCATGTTTATACAGATAACGGTGTAGATATTTCCATGTTTATACAGATCGTGGTGAAGATATTTCCATGTTTATAC
The DNA here is from genome assembly GCF_028858775.2 of Pan troglodytes. Lineage (NCBI taxonomy): Eukaryota > Metazoa > Chordata > Mammalia > Primates > Hominidae > Pan > Pan troglodytes. The sequence continues at coordinate 63,564,076 of NC_072418.2, forward strand.
AGATAGCGGTGTAGATATTTCCATGTTTTTACAGATATTGGTGTAGATATTTCCATGTTTACACAGATTGCGTGTAGATATTTCCATCTTTCTACAGATGGCATTGTAGATATTTCCATCTTTATACAGATGGCGGTGTAGATATTTCCATGTTTATATAGATGGTGATGTAGATATTACCATGTTTATACAGATAGCGGTGTAGATATTTCCATATTTATACAGATCGTGGTGAAGATATTTCCATGTTTATACAGATCGCGGTGTAGATATTTCCATGTTTATACAGATAGCGGTGTAGATATTTCCATGTTTATACAGATCGTGGTGAAGATATTTCCATGTTTATACAGATCGCGGTGTAGATATTTCCATGTTTATACAGATAGCGGTGTATATATTTCCATGTTTTTACAGATATTGGTGTAGATATTTCCATGTTTACACAGATTGCGGTGTAGATATTTCCATCTTTCTACAGATGGCATTGTAGATATTTCCATGATTATAGAGATGGCGGTGTAGATATTTCCATGTTTATACAGATAGCGGTGTAGATATTTCCATGTTTATACAGATCATGGTGAAGATATTTCCATGTCTATACAGATCGCGGTGTAGATATTTCCATGTTTATACAGATAGCGGTGTAGATATTTCCTTGTTTATACAAATAGCGGTGTAGTTATTTCCATGTTTATACAGATAGCGGTGTAAATATTTCCATGTATATACAGATGGCTGTGTAGATATTTCCATGTTTATACAGATGGCTGTGTAGATATTTCCATGTTTATACAGATAACTTTGTAGGTATTTCCATTTTTATACAGATGGCGTTGTAGATATTTCCAAGTTTATAGAGATAGCTGTGCAGATACTTCCATGTTTATACAGATAGCGGTGTAGATATATCAATGTTTATACAGATTGCGGTGTAGATATTTCCATGTTTATGCAGATCGCGGTGTAGATATTTCGATGTTTATACAGATAGCGGTGTAGATATTTCCATGTTTTTACAGATATTGGTGTAGATATTTCCATGTTTACACAGATTGCGGTGTAGATATTTCCATCTTTCTACAGATGGCATTGTAGATATTTCCATGATTATACAGATGGCGGTGTAGATATTTCCATGTTTATATAGATGGTGGTGTAGATATTAACATGTTTATACAGATAGCGATGTAGATATTTCCATGTTTATACAGATCGTGGTGAAGCTATTTCCATGTTTATACAGATCGCGGTGTAGATATTTCCATGTTTATACAGATAACGGTGTAGATATTTCCATGTTTATACAGATCGTGGTGAAGATATTTCCATGTTTATACAGATAGCGGTGTAGATATTTCCATGTTTTTACAGATATTGGTGTAGATATTTCCATGTTTACACAGATTGCGGTGTAGATATTTCCATCTTTCTACTGATGGCATTGTAGATATTTCCATGTTTATACAGATGGCGGTGTAGATATTTCCATGTTTACATAGATGGTGGTGAAGATATTACAATGTTTATACAGATAATGGTGTAGATATTTCCATGTTTATACAGATCGTGGTGAAGATATTTCCATGTTTATACAGACCGCGGTGTAGATATTTCCATGTTTATACAGATAGCGGTGTAGATATTTCCATGTTATTACAGATCGTGGTGAAGCTATTTCCATGTTTATACAGATCGCGGTGTAGATATTTCCATGTTTATACAGATAGCGGTGTAGATATATCCATGTTTATACAGAACGCAGTGTAGATATTTCCATGTTTATACAGATCGCGGTGTAATTTCCATGTTTATACAGATAGCGGTGTAGATATTTCCATGTTTTTACAGATATTGGTGTAGATATTTCCATGTTTACACAGATTGCGGTGTAGATATTTCCATCTTTCTACAGATGGCATTGTAGATATTTCCATCTTTATACAGATGGCGGTGTAGATATTTCCATGTTTATATAGATGGTGATGTAGATATTACCATGTTTATACAGATAGTGGTGTAGATATTTCCATATTTATACAGATCGTGGTGAAGATATTTCCATGTTTATACAGATCGCGGTGTAGATATTTCCATGTTTATGCAGATAGCGGTGAAGATATTTCCATGTTTATACAGATAGCGGTGTAGATATTTCCATGTTTATACAGATAGCGGTGTAGATATTTCCATGTTTTTACAGATATTGGTGTAGATATTTCCATGTTTACACAGATTGCGGTGTAGATATTTCCATCTTTCTACAGACGGCATTGTAGATATTTCCATGTTTATTCAGATGGCGGTGTAGGTATTTCCATGTTTATATAGATGGTGGTGTAGATATTACAATGTTTATACAGATAGTGGTGTAGATATTTCCATGTTTATACAGATCGTGGTGTGGATATTTCCATGTTTATACAGATCGCGGTTTAGATATTTCCATGTTTATACAGATCGCGGTGTAGATATTTCCATGTTTATACAGATAGCGGTGTAGATATTTCCATGTTTATACAGATCGTGGTGAAGATATTTCCATGTTTATACAGATCGCGGTGTAGATATTTCCATGTTTATACAGATCGCGGTGTAGATATTTCCATGTTTATACAGATAGCGGTGTATATATTTCCATGTTTTTACAGATATTGGTGTAGATATTTCCATGTTTACACAGATTGCGGTGTAGATATTTCCATCTTTCTACAGATGGCATTGTAGATATTTCCATGATTATAGAGATGGCGGTGTAGATATTTCCATGTTTATACAGATAGCGGTGTAGATATTTCCATGTTTATACAGATCGTGGTGAAGATATTTCCATGTTTATACAGATCGCGGTGTAGATATTTCCATGTTTATACAGATCACGGTGTAGATATTTCCTTGTTTATACAAATAGCGGTGTAGTTATTTCCATGTTTATACCGATAGCGGTGTAAATATTTCCATGTATATACAGATGTCTGTGTAGATATTTCCATGTTTATACAGATGGCTGTGTAGATATTTCCATGTTTATACAGATGACTTTGTAGGTATTTCCATTTTTATACAGATGGCGTTGTAGATATTTCCATGTTTATAGAGATAGCTGTGCAGATACTTCCATGTTTATACAGATAGCGGTGTAGATATATCCATGTTTATACAGATCGCGGTGTAGATATTTCCATGTTTATGCAGATCGTGGTGTAGATATTTCGATGTTTATACAGATAGCGGTGTAGATATTTCCATGTTTTTACAGATATTGGTGTAGATATTTCCATGTTTACACAGATTGCGGTGTAGATATTTCCATCTTTCTACAGATGGCATTGTAGATATTTCCATGATTATACAGATGGCGGTGTAGATATTTCCATGTTTATATAGATGGTGGTGTAGATATTAACATGTTTATACAGATAGCGATGTAGATATTTCCATGTTTATACAGATCGTGGTGAAGCTATTTCCATGTTTATACAGATCGCGGTGTAGATATTTCCATGTTTATACAGATAACGGTGTAGATATTTCCATGTTTATACAGATCATGGTGAAGGTATTTCCATGTTTATACAGATAGCGGTGTAGATATTTCCATGTTTTTACAGATATTGGTGTAGATATTTCCATGTTTACACAGATTGCGGTGTAGATATTTCCATCTTTCTACTGATGGCATTGTAGATATTTCCATGTTTATACAGATGGCGGTGTAGATATTTCCATGTTTACATAGATGGTGGTGAAGATATTACAATGTTTATACAGATAGCGGTGTAGATATTTCCATGTTTATACAGATCGTGGTGAAGATATTTCCATGTTTATACAGACCGCGGTGTAGATATTTCCATGTTTATACAGATAGCGGTGTAGATATTTCCATGTTTATACAGATCGTGGTGAAGCTATTTCCATGTTTATACAGATCGCGGTGTAGATATTTCCATGTTTATACAGATAGCGGTGTAGATATATCCATGTTTATACAGATCGCAGTGTAGATATTTCCATGTTTATACAGATCGCGGTGTAATTTCCATGTTTATACAGATAGCGGTGTAGATATTTCCATGTTTTTACAGATATTGGTGTAGATATTTCCATGTTTACACAGATTGCGGTGTAGATATTTCCATCTTTCTACAGATGGCATTGTAGATATTTCCATCTTTTTACAGATGGCGGTGTAGATATTTCCATGTTTATATAGATGGTGATGTAGATATTACCATGTTTATACAGATAGCGGTGTAGATATTTCCATATTTATACAGATCGTGGTGAAGATATTTCCATGATTATACAGATCGCGGTGTAGATATTTCCATGTTTATACAGATAGCGGTGTAGATATTTCCATGTTTTTACAGATATTGGTGTAGATATTTCCATGTTTACACAGATTGCGGTGTAGATATTTCCATCTTTCTACAGACGGCATTGTAGATATTTCCATGTTTATTCAGATGGCGGTGTAGGTATTTCCATGTTTATATAGATGGTGGTGTAGATATTACAATGTTTATACAGATAGTGGTGTAGATATTTCCATGTTTATACAGATCGTGGTGTGGATATTTCCATGTTTATACAGATCACGGTGTAGATATTTCCATGTTTATACAGATCGCGGTGTAGATATTTCCATGTTTATACAGATCGTGGTGTGGATATTTCCATGTTTATACAGATCGCGGTGCAGATATTTCCATGTTTATACAGATCGCGGTGTAGATATTTCCATGTTTATACAGATAGCGGTGTAGATACTTCCATGTTTATACAGATAGCGGTGTAGATATATCCATGTTTATACAGATCGCGGTGTAGATATTTCCATGTTTATGCAGATCGTGGTGTAGATATTTCGATGTTTATACAGATAGCGGTGTAGATATTTCCATGTTTTTACAGATATTGGTGTAGATATTTCCATGTTTACACAGATTGCGGTGTAGATATTTCCATGTTTATACAGATAGCGGTGTAGATATTTCCATGTTTATACAGATCGTGGTGAAGATATTTCCATGTTTATACAGATCGCGGTGTAGATATTTCCATGTTTATACAGATAGCGGTGTAGATACTTCCATGTTTATACAGATAGCGGTGTAGATATATCCATGTTTATACAGAACGCGGTGTAGATATTTCCATGTTTATACAGATAGCGGTGTAGATACTTCCATGTTTATACAGATAGCGGTGTAGATATTTCCATGTTTTTACAGATATTGGTGTAGATATTTCCATGTTTACACAGATTGCGGTGTAGATATTTCCATGTTTATACAGATAGCGGTGTAGATATTTCCATGTTTATACAGATCGTGGTGAAGATATTTCCATGTTTATACAGATCGCGGTGTAGATATTTCCATGTTTATACAGATCGCGGTGTAGATATTTCCATGTTCATACAGATCACGGTGTAGATATTTCCTTGTTTATACAAATAGCGGTGTAGTTATTTCCATGTTTATACAGATAGCGGTGTAAATATTTCCATGTATATAGAGATGGCTGTGTAGATATTTCCATGTTTATACAGATGGCTGTGTAGATATTTCCATGTTTATACAGATGACTTTGTAGGTATTTCCATTTTTATACAGATGGCGTTGTAGATATTTCCATGTTTATAGAGATAGCTGTGCAGATACTTCCATGTTTATACAGATAGCGGTGTAGATATATCCATGTTTATACAGATCGCGGTGTAGATATTTCCATGTTTATGCAGATCGCGGTGTAGATATTTCGATGTTTATACAGATAGCGGTGTAGATATTTCCATGTTTTTACAGATATTGGTGTAGATATTTCCATGTTTACACAGATTGCGGTGTAGATATTTCCATCTTTCTACAGATGGCATTGTAGATATTTCCATGATTATACAGATGGCGGTGTAGATATTTCCATGTTTATATAGATGGTGGTGTAGATATTAACATGTTTATACAGATAGCGATGTAGATATTTCCATGTTTATACAGATCGTGGTGAAGCTATTTCCATGTTTATACAGATCGCGGTGTAGATATTTCCATGTTTATACAGATAACGGTGTAGATATTTCCATGTTTATACAGATCGTGGTGAAGATATTTCCATGTTTATACAGATAGCGGTGTAGATATTTCCATGTTTTTACAGATATTGGTGTAGATATTTCCATGTTTACACAGATTGCGTGTAGATATTTCCATCTTTCTACAGATGGCATTGTAGATATTTCCATCTTTATACAGATGGCGGTGTAGATATTTCCATGTTTATATAGATGGTGATGTAGATATTACCATGTTTATACAGATAGCGGTGTAGATATTTCCATATTTATACAGATCGTGGTGAAGATATTTCCATGTTTATACAGATCGCGGTGTAGATATTTCCATGTTTATACAGATAGCGGTGTAGATATTTCCATGTTTATACAGATCGTGGTGAAGATATTTCCATGTTTATACAGATCGCGGTGTAGATATTTCCATGTTTATACAGATCGCGGTGTAGATATTTCCATGTTTATACAGATAGCGGTGTATATATTTCCATGTTTTTACAGATATTGGTGTAGATATTTCCATGTTTACACAGATTGCGGTGTAGATATTTCCATCTTTCTACAGATGGCATTGTAGATATTTCCATGATTATAGAGATGGCGGTGTAGATATTTCCATGTTTATACAGATAGCGGTGTAGATATTTCCATGTTTATACAGATCGTGGTGAAGATATTTCCATGTCTATACAGATCGCGGTGTAGATATTTCCATGTGTATACAGATAGCGGTGTAGATATTTCCTTGTTTATACAAATAGCGGTGTAGTTATTTCCATGTTTATACAGATAGCGGTGTAAATATTTCCATGTATATACAGATGGCTGTGTAGATATTTCCATGTTTATACAGATGGCTGTGTAGATATTTCCATGTTTATACAGATAACTTTGTAGGTATTTCCATTTTTATACAGATGGCGTTGTAGATATTTCCAAGTTTATAGAGATAGCTGTGCAGATACTTCCATGTTTATACAGATAGCGGTGTAGATATATCCATGTTTATACAGATCGCGGTGTAGATATTTCCATGTTTATGCAGATCGCGGTGTAGATATTTCGATGTTTATACAGATAGCGGTGTAGATATTTCCATGTTTTTACAGATATTGGTGTAGATATTTCCATGTTTACACAGATTGCGGTGTAGATATTTCCATCTTTCTACAGATGGCATTGTAGATATTTCCATGATTATACAGATGGCGGTGTAGATATTTCCATGTTTATATAGATGGTGGTGTAGATATTAACATGTTTATACAGATAGCGATGTAGATATTTCCATGTTTATACAGATCGTGGTGAAGCTATTTCCATGTTTATACAGATCGCGGTGTAGATATTTCCATGTTTATACAGATAACGGTGTAGATATTTCCATGTTTATACAGATCGTGGTGAAGATATTTCCATGTTTATACAGATAGCGGTGTAGATATTTCCATGTTTTTACAGATATTGGTGTAGATATTTCCATGTTTACACAGATTGCGGTGTAGATATTTCCATCTTTCTACTGATGGCATTGTAGATATTTCCATGTTTATACAGATGGCGGTGTAGATATTTCCATGTTTACATAGATGGTGGTGAAGATATTACAATGTTTATACAGATAATGGTGTAGATATTTCCATGTTTATACAGATCGTGGTGAAGATATTTCCATGTTTATACAGACCGCGGTGTAGATATTTCCATGTTTATACAGATAGCGGTGTAGATATTTCCATGTTATTACAGATCGTGGTGAAGCTATTTCCATGTTTATACAGATCGCGGTGTAGATATTTCCATGTTTATACAGATAGCGGTGTAGATATATCCATGTTTATACAGAACGCAGTGTAGATATTTCCATGTTTATACAGATCGCGGTGTAATTTCCATGTTTATACAGATAGCGGTGTAGATATTTCCATGTTTTTACAGATATTGGTGTAGATATTTCCATGTTTACACAGATTGCGGTGTAGATATTTCCATCTTTCTACAGATGGCATTGTAGATATTTCCATCTTTATACAGATGGCGGTGTAGATATTTCCATGTTTATATAGATGGTGATGTAGATATTACCATGTTTATACAGATAGTGGTGTAGATATTTCCATATTTATACAGATCGTGGTGAAGATATTTCCATGTTTATACAGATCGCTGTGTAGATATTTCCATGTTTATACAGATAGCGGTGAAGATATTTCCATGTTTATACAGATAGCGGTGTAGATATTTCCATGTTTATACAGATAGCGGTGTAGATATTTCCATGTTTTTACAGATATTGGTGTAGATATTTCCATGTTTACACAGATTGCGGTGTAGATATTTCCATCTTTCTACAGACGGCATTGTAGATATTTCCATGTTTATTCAGATGGCGGTGTAGGTATTTCCATGTTTATATAGATGGTGGTGTAGATATTACAATGTTTATACAGATAGTGGTGTAGATATTTCCATGTTTATACAGATCGTGGTGTGGATATTTCCATGTTTATACAGATCGCGGTTTAGATATTTCCATGTTTATACAGATCGCGGTGTAGATATTTCCATGTTTATACAGATAGCGGTGTAGATATTTCCATGTTTATACAGATCGTGGTGAAGATATTTCCATGTTTATACAGATCGCGGTGTAGATATTTCCATGTTTATACAGATCGCGGTGTAGATATTTCCATGTTTATACAGATAGCGGTGTATATATTTCCATGTTTTTACAGATATTGGTGTAGATATTTCCATGTTTACACAGATTGCGGTGTAGATATTTCCATCTTTCTACAGATGGCATTGTAGATATTTCCATGATTATAGAGATGGCGGTGTAGATATTTCCATGTTTATACAGATAGCGGTGTAGATATTTCCATGTTTATACAGATCGTGGTGAAGATATTTCCATGTTTATACAGATCGCGGTGTAGATATTTCCATGTTTATACAGATCACGGTGTAGATATTTCCTTGTTTATACAAATAGCGGTGTAGTTATTTCCATGTTTATACCGATAGCGGTGTAAATATTTCCATGTATATACAGATGGCTGTGTAGATATTTCCATGTTTATACAGATGGCTGTGTAGATATTTCCATGTTTATACAGATGACTTTGTAGGTATTTCCATTTTTATACAGATGGCGTTGTAGCTATTTCCATGTTTATAGAGATAGCTGTGCAGATACTTCCATGTTTATACAGATAGCGGTGTAGATATATCCATGTTTATACAGATCGCGGTGTAGATATTTCCATGTTTATGCAGATCGTGGTGTAGATATTTCGATGTTTATACAGATAGCGGTGTAGATATTTCCATGTTTTTACAGATATTGGTGTAGATATTTCCATGTTTACACAGATTGCGGTGTAGATATTTCCATCTTTCTATAGATGGCATTGTAGATATTTCCATGATTATACAGATGGCGGTGTAGATATTTCCATGTTTATATAGATGGTGGTGTAGATATTAACATGTTTATACAGATAGCGATGTAGATATTTCCATGTTTATACAGATCGTGGTGAAGCTATTTCCATGTTTATACAGATCGCGGTGTAGATATTTCCATGTTTATACAGATAACGGTGTAGATATTTCCATGTTTATACAGATCATGGTGAAGGTATTTCCATGTTTATACAGATAGCGGTGTAGATATTTCCATGTTTTTACAGATATTGGTGTAGATATTTCCATGTTTACACAGATTGCGGTGTAGATATTTCCATCTTTCTACTGATGGCATTGTAGATATTTCCATGTTTATACAGATGGCGGTGTAGATATTTCCATGTTTACATAGATGGTGGTGAAGATATTACAATGTTTATACAGATAGCGGTGTAGATATTTCCATGTTTATACAGATCGTGGTGAAGATATTTCCATGTTTATACAGACCGCGGTGTAGATATTTCCATGTTTATACAGATAGCGGTGTAGATATTTCCATGTTTATACAGATCGTGGTGAAGCTATTTCCATGTTTATACAGATCGCGGTGTAGATATTTCCATGTTTATACAGATAGCGGTGTAGATATATCCATGTTTATACAGATCGCAGTGTAGATATTTCCATGTTTATACAGATCGCGGTGTAATTTCCATGTTTATACAGATAGCGGTGTAGATATTTCCATGTTTTTACAGATATTGGTGTAGATATTTCCATGTTTACACAGATTGCGGTGTAGATATTTCCATCTTTCTACAGATGGCATTGTAGATATTTCCATCTTTATACAGATGGCGGTGTAGATATTTCCATGTTTATATAGATGGTGATGTAGATATTACCATGTTTATACAGATAGCGGTGTAGATATTTCCATATTTATACAGATCGTGGTGAAGATATTTCCATGATTATACAGATCGCGGTGTAGATATTTCCATGTTTATACAGATAGCGGTGTAGATATTTCCATGTTTTTACAGATATTGGTGTAGATATTTCCATGTTTACACAGATTGCGGTGTAGATATTTCCATCTTTCTACAGACGGCATTGTAGATATTTCCATGTTTATTCAGATGGCGGTGTAGGTATTTCCATGTTTATATAGATGGTGGTGTAGATATTACAATGTTTATACAGATAGTGGTGTAGATATTTCCATGTTTATACAGATCGTGGTGTGGATATTTCCATGTTTATACAGATCACGGTGTAGATATTTCCATGTTTATACAGATCGCGGTGTAGATATTTCCATGTTTATACAGATCGTGGTGTGGATATTTCCATGTTTATACAGATCGCGGTGCAGATATTTCCATGTTTATACAGATCGCGGTGTAGATATTTCCATGTTTATACAGATAGCGGTGTAGATACTTCCATGTTTATACAGATAGCGGTGTAGATATATCCATGTTTATACAGATCGCGGTGTAGATATTTCCATGTTTATGCAGATCGTGGTGTAGATATTTCGATGTTTATACAGATAGCGGTGTAGATATTTCCATGTTTTTACAGATATTGGTGTAGATATTTCCATGTTTACACAGATTGCGGTGTAGATATTTCCATGTTTATACAGATAGCGGTGTAGATATTTCCATGTTTATACAGATCGTGGTGAAGATATTTCCATGTTTATACAGATCGCGGTGTAGATATTTCCATGTTTATACAGATCGCGGTGTAGATATTTCCATGTTTATACAGATAGCGGTGTATATATTTCCATGTTTTTACAGATATTGGTGTAGATATTTCCATGTTTACACAGATTGCGGTGTAGATATTTCCATCTTTCTACAGATGGCATTGTAGATATTTCCATGATTATAGAGATGGCGGTGTAGATATTTCCATGTTTATACAGATAGCGGTGTAGATATTTCCATGTTTATACAGATCGTGGTGAAGATATTTCCATGTTTATACAGATCGCGGTGTAGATATTTCCATGTTTATACAGATCACGGTGTAGATATTTCCTTGTTTATACAAATAGCGGTGTAGTTATTTCCATGTTTATACAGATAGCGGTGTAAATATTTCCATGTATATACAGATGGCTGTGTAGATATTTCCATGTTTATACAGATGGCTGTGTAGATATTTCCATGTTTATACAGATGACTTTGTAGGTATTTCCATTTTTATACAGATGGCGTTGTAGATATTTCCATGTTTATAGAGATAGCTGTGCAGATACTTCCATGTTTATACAGATAGCGGTGTAGATATATCCATGTTTATACAGATCGCGGTGTAGATATTTCCATGTTTATGCAGATCGCGGTGTAGATATTTCGATGTTTATTCAGATAGCGGTGTAGATATTTCCATGTTTTTACAGATATTGGTGTAGATATTTCCATGTTTACACAGATTGCGGTGTAGATATTTCCATCTTTCTACAGATGGCATTGTAGATATTTCCATGATTATACAGATGGCGGTGTAGATATTTCCATGTTTATATAGATGGTGGTGTAGATATTAACATGTTTATACAGATAGCGATGTAGATATTTCCATGTTTATACAGATCGTGGTGAAGCTATTTCCATGTTTATACAGATCGCGGTGTAGATATTTCCATGTTTATACAGATAACGGTGTAGATATTTCCATGTTTATACAGATCGTGGTGAAGATATTTCCATGTTTATACAGATAGCGGTGTAGATATTTCCATGTTTTTACAGATATTGGTGTAGATATTTCCATGTTTACACAGATTGCGGTGTAGATATTTCCATCTTTCTACTGATGGCATTGTAGATATTTCCATGTTTATACAGATGGCGGTGTAGATATTTCCATGTTTACATAGATGGTGGTGAAGATATTACAATGTTTATACAGATAGCGGTGTAGATATTTCCATGTTTATACAGATCGTGGTGAAGATATTTCCATGTTTATACAGACCGCGGTGTAGATATTTCCATGTTTATACAGATAGCGGTGTAGATATTTCCATGTTTATACAGATCGTGGTGAAGCTATTTCCATGTTTATACAGATCGCGGTGTAGATATTTCCATGTTTATACAGATAGCGGTGTAGATATATCCATGTTTATACAGATCGCAGTGTAGATATTTCCATGTTTATACAGATCGCGGTGTAATTTCCATGTTTATACAGATAGCGGTGTAGATATTTCCATGTTTTTACAGATATTGGTGTAGATATTTCCATGTTTACACAGATTGCGGTGTAGATATTTCCATCTTTCTACAGATGGCATTGTAGATATTTCCATCTTTATACAGATGGCGGTGTAGATATTTCCATGTTTATATAGATGGTGATGTAGATATTACCATGTTTATACAGATAGCGGTGTAGATGTTTCCATATTTATACAGATCGTGGTGAAGATATTTCCATGATTATACAGATCGCGGTGTAGATATTTCCATGTTTATACAGATAGCGGTGTAGATATTTCTATGTTTATACAAATCGTGGTGAAGATATTTCCATGTTTATACAGATAGCGGTGTAGATATTTCCATGTTTTTACAGATATTGGTGTAGATATTTCCATGTTTACACAGATTGCGGTGTAGATATTTCCATCTTTCTACAGACGGCATTGTAGATATTTCCATGTTTATTCAGATGGCGGTGTAGGTATTTCCATGTTTATATAGATGGTGGTGTAGATATTACAATGTTTATACAGATAGTGGTGTAGATATTTCCATGTTTATACAGATCGTGGTGTGGATATTTCCATGTTTATACAGATCGCGGTTTAGATATTTCCATGTTTATACAGATCGCGGTGTAGATATTTCCATGTTTATACAGATAGCGGTGTAGATATTTCCATGTTTATACAGATCGTGGTGAAGATATTTCCATGTTTATACAGATCGCGGTGTAGATATTTCCATGTTTATACAGATCGCGGTGTAGATATTTCCATGTTTATACAGATAGCGGTGTATATATTTCCATGTTTTTACAGATATTGGTGTAGATATTTCCATGTTTACACAGATTGCGGTGTAGATATTTCCATCTTTCTACAGATGGCATTGTAGATATTTCCATGATTATAGAGATGGCGGTGTAGATATTTCCATGTTTATACAGATAGCGGTGTAGATATTTCCATGTTTATACAGATCGTGGTGAAGATATTTCCATGTTTATACAGATCGCGGTGTAGATATTTCCATGTTTATACAGATCACGGTGTAGATATTTCCTTGTTTATACAAATAGCGGTGTAGTTATTTCCATGTTTATACCGATAGCGGTGTAAATATTTCCATGTATATACAGATGGCTGTGTAGATATTTCCATGTTTATACAGATGGCTGTGTAGATATTTCCATGTTTATACAGATGACTTTGTAGGTATTTCCATTTTTATACAGATGGCGTTGTAGCTATTTCCATGTTTATAGAGATAGCTGTGCAGATACTTCCATGTTTATACAGATAGCGGTGTAGATATATCCATGTTTATACAGATCGCGGTGTAGATATTTCCATGTTTATGCAGATCGTGGTGTAGATATTTCGATGTTTATACAGATAGCGGTGTAGATATTTCCATGTTTTTACAGATATTGGTGTAGATATTTCCATGTTTACACAGATTGCGGTGTAGATATTTCCATCTTTCTATAGATGGCATTGTAGATATTTCCATGATTATACAGATGGCGGTGTAGATATTTCCATGTTTATATAGATGGTGGTGTAGATATTAACATGTTTATACAGATAGCGATGTAGATATTTCCATGTTTATACAGATCGTGGTGAAGCTATTTCCATGTTTATACAGATCGCGGTGTAGATATTTCCATGTTTATACAGATAACGGTGTAGATATTTCCATGTTTATACAGATCATGGTGAAGGTATTTCCATGTTTATACAGATAGCGGTGTAGATATTTCCATGTTTTTACAGATATTGGTGTAGATATTTCCATGTTTACACAGATTGCGGTGTAGATATTTCCATCTTTCTACTGATGGCATTGTAGATATTTCCATGTTTATACAGATGGCGGTGTAGATATTTCCATGTTTACATAGATGGTGGTGAAGATATTACAATGTTTATACAGATAGCGGTGTAGATATTTCCATGTTTATACAGATCGTGGTGAAGATATTTCCATGTTTATACAGACCGCGGTGTAGATATTTCCATGTTTATACAGATAGCGGTGTAGATATTTCCATGTTTATACAGATCGTGGTGAAGCTATTTCCATGTTTATACAGATCGCGGTGTAGATATTTCCATGTTTATACAGATAGCGGTGTAGATATATCCATGTTTATACAGATCGCAGTGTAGATATTTCCATGTTTATACAGATCGCGGTGTAATTTCCATGTTTATACAGATAGCGGTGTAGATATTTCCATGTTTTTACAGATATTGGTGTAGATATTTCCATGTTTACACAGATTGCGGTGTAGATATTTCCATCTTTCTACAGATGGCATTGTAGATATTTCCATCTTTATACAGATGGCGGTGTAGATATTTCCATGTTTATATAGATGGTGATGTAGATATTACCATGTTTATACAGATAGCGGTGTAGATATTTCCATATTTATACAGATCGTGGTGAAGATATTTCCATGATTATACAGATCGCGGTGTAGATATTTCCATGTTTATACAGATAGCGGTGTAGATATTTCCATGTTTTTACAGATATTGGTGTAGATATTTCCATGTTTACACAGATTGCGGTGTAGATATTTCCATCTTTCTACAGACGGCATTGTAGATATTTCCATGTTTATTCAGATGGCGGTGTAGGTATTTCCATGTTTATATAGATGGTGGTGTAGATATTACAATGTTTATACAGATAGTGGTGTAGATATTTCCATGTTTATACAGATCGTGGTGTGGATATTTCCATGTTTATACAGATCACGGTGTAGATATTTCCATGTTTATACAGATCGCGGTGTAGATATTTCCATGTTTATACAGATCGTGGTGTGGATATTTCCATGTTTATACAGATCGCGGTGCAGATATTTCCATGTTTATACAGATCGCGGTGTAGATATTTCCATGTTTATACAGATAGCGGTGTAGATACTTCCATGTTTATACAGATAGCGGTGTAGATATATCCATGTTTATACAGATCGCGGTGTAGATATTTCCATGTTTATGCAGATCGTGGTGTAGATATTTCGATGTTTATACAGATAGCGGTGTAGATATTTCCATGTTTTTACAGATATTGGTGTAGATATTTCCATGTTTACACAGATTGCGGTGTAGATATTTCCATGTTTATACAGATAGCGGTGTAGATATTTCCATGTTTATACAGATCGTGGTGAAGATATTTCCATGTTTATACAGATCGCGGTGTAGATATTTCCATGTTTATACAGATCGCGGTGTAGATATTTCCATGTTTATACAGATAGCGGTGTATATATTTCCATGTTTTTACAGATATTGGTGTAGATATTTCCATGTTTACACAGATTGCGGTGTAGATATTTCCATCTTTCTACAGATGGCATTGTAGATATTTCCATGATTATAGAGATGGCGGTGTAGATATTTCCATGTTTATACAGATAGCGGTGTAGATATTTCCATGTTTATACAGATCGTGGTGAAGATATTTCCATGTTTATACAGATCGCGGTGTAGATATTTCCATGTTTATACAGATCACGGTGTAGATATTTCCTTGTTTATACAAATAGCGGTGTAGTTATTTCCATGTTTATACAGATAGCGGTGTAAATATTTCCATGTATATACAGATGGCTGTGTAGATATTTCCATGTTTATACAGATGGCTGTGTAGATATTTCCATGTTTATACAGATGACTTTGTAGGTATTTCCATTTTTATACAGATGGCGTTGTAGATATTTCCATGTTTATAGAGATAGCTGTGCAGATACTTCCATGTTTATACAGATAGCGGTGTAGATATATCCATGTTTATACAGATCGCGGTGTAGATATTTCCATGTTTATGCAGATCGCGGTGTAGATATTTCGATGTTTATTCAGATAGCGGTGTAGATATTTCCATGTTTTTACAGATATTGGTGTAGATATTTCCATGTTTACACAGATTGCGGTGTAGATATTTCCATCTTTCTACAGATGGCATTGTAGATATTTCCATGATTATACAGATGGCGGTGTAGATATTTCCATGTTTATATAGATGGTGGTGTAGATATTAACATGTTTATACAGATAGCGATGTAGATATTTCCATGTTTATACAGATCGTGGTGAAGCTATTTCCATGTTTATACAGATCGCGGTGTAGATATTTCCATGTTTATACAGATAACGGTGTAGATATTTCCATGTTTATACAGATCGTGGTGAAGATATTTCCATGTTTATACAGATAGCGGTGTAGATATTTCCATGTTTTTACAGATATTGGTGTAGATATTTCCATGTTTACACAGATTGCGGTGTAGATATTTCCATCTTTCTACTGATGGCATTGTAGATATTTCCATGTTTATACAGATGGCGGTGTAGATATTTCCATGTTTACATAGATGGTGGTGAAGATATTACAATGTTTATACAGATAGCGGTGTAGATATTTCCATGTTTATACAGATCGTGGTGAAGATATTTCCATGTTTATACAGACCGCGGTGTAGATATTTCCATGTTTATACAGATAGCGGTGTAGATATTTCCATGTTTATACAGATCGTGGTGAAGCTATTTCCATGTTTATACAGATCGCGGTGTAGATATTTCCATGTTTATACAGATAGCGGTGTAGATATATCCATGTTTATACAGATCGCAGTGTAGATATTTCCATGTTTATACAGATCGCGGTGTAATTTCCATGTTTATACAGATAGCGGTGTAGATATTTCCATGTTTTTACAGATATTGGTGTAGATATTTCCATGTTTACACAGATTGCGGTGTAGATATTTCCATCTTTCTACAGATGGCATTGTAGATATTTCCATCTTTATACAGATGGCGGTGTAGATATTTCCATGTTTATATAGATGGTGATGTAGATATTACCATGTTTATACAGATAGCGGTGTAGATGTTTCCATATTTATACAGATCGTGGTGAAGATATTTCCATGATTATACAGATCGCGGTGTAGATATTTCCATGTTTATACAGATAGCGGTGTAGATATTTCTATGTTTATACAAATCGTGGTGAAGATATTTCCATGTTTATACAGATAGCGGTGTAGATATTTCCATGTTTTTACAGATATTGGTGTAGATATTTCCATGTTTACACAGATTGCGGTGTAGATATTTCCATCTTTCTACAGACGGCATTGTAGATATTTCCATGTTTATTCAGATGGCGGTGTAGGTATTTCCATGTTTATATAGATGGTGGTGTAGATATTACAATGTTTATACAGATAGTGGTGTAGATATTTCCATGTTTATACAGATCGTGGTGTGGATATTTCCATGTTTATACAGATCACGGTGTAGATATTTCCATGTTTATACAGATCGCGGTGTAGATATTTCCATGTTTATACAGATCGCGGTGTGGATATTTCCATGTTTATACAGATCGCGGTGCAGATATTTCCATGTTTATTCAGATCGCGGTGCAGATAGTTCCATGTTTATACAGATAGCGGTGTAGATACTTCCATGTTTATACAGATAGCGGTGTAGATATATCCATGTTTATACAGATCGCGGTGTAGATATTTCCATGTTTATGCAGATCGCGGTGTAGATATTTCGATGTTTATACAGATAGCGGTGTAGATATTTCCATGTTTTTACAGATATTGGTGTAGATATTTCCATGTTTACACAGATTGCGGTGTAGATATTTCCATGTTTATACAGATAGCGTTGTAGATATTTCCATGTTTATACAGATCGTGGTGAAGATATTTCCATGTTTATACAGATCGCGGTGTAGATATTTCCATGTTTATACAGATCGCGGTGTAGATATTTCCATGTTTATACAGATAGCGGTGTATATATTTCCATGTTTTTACAGATATTGGTGTAGATATTTCCATGTTTACACAGATTGCGGTGTAGATATTTCCATCTTTCTACAGATGGCATTGTAGATATTTCCATGATTATAGAGATGGCGGTGTAGATATTTCCATGTTTATACAGATAGCGGTGTAGATATTTCCATGTTTATACAGATCGTGGTGAAGATATTTCCATGTTTATAGAGATCGCGGTGTAGACATTTCCATGTTTATACAGATCACGGTGTAGATATTTCCTTGTTTATACAAATAGCGGTGTAGTTATTTCCATGTTTATATAGATAGCGGTGTAAATATTTCCATGTATATACAGATGGCTGTGTAGATATTTCCATGTTTATACAGATGGCTGTGTAGATATTTCCATGTTTATACAGATGACTTTGTAGGTATTTCCATTTTTATACAGATGGCGTTGTAGATATTTCCATGTTTATAGAGATAGCTGTGCAGATACTTCCATGTTTATACAGATAGCGGTGTAGATATATCCATGTTTATACAGATCGCGGTGTAGATATTTCCATGTTTATGCAGATCGCGGTGTAGATATTTCGATGTTTATACAGATAGCGGTGTAGATATTTCCATGTTTTTACAGATATTGGTGTAGATATTTCCATGTTTACACAGATTGCGGTGTAGATATTTCCATCTTTCTACAGATGGCATTGTAGATATTTCCATGATTATACAGATGGCGGTGTAGATATTTCCATGTTTATATAGATGGTGGTGTAGATATTAACATGTTTATACAGATAGCGATGTAGATATTTCCATGTTTATACAGATCGTGGTGAAGCTATTTCCATGTTTATACAGATCGCGGTGTAGATATTTCCATGTTTATACAGATAACGGTGTAGATATTTCCATGTTTATACAGATCGTGGTGAAGATATTTCCATGTTTATACAGATAGCGGTGTAGATATTTCCATGTTTTTACAGATATTGGTGTAGATATTTCCATGTTTACACAGATTGCGGTGTAGATATTTCCATCTTTCTACTGATGGCATTGTAGATATTTCCATGTTTATACAGATGGCGGTGTAGATATTTCCATGTTTACATAGATGGTGGTGAAGATATTACAATGTTTATACAGATAGCGGTGTAGATATTTCCATGTTTATACAGATCGTGGTGAAGATATTTCCATGTTTATACAGACCGCGGTGTAGATATTTCCATGTTTATACAGATAGCGGTGTAGATATTTCCATGTTTATACAGATCGTGGTGAAGCTATTTCCATGTTTATACAGATCGCGGTGTAGATATTTCCATGTTTATACAGATAGCGGTGTAGATATATCCATGTTTATACAGATCGCAGTGTAGATATTTCCATGTTTATACAGATCGCGGTGTAATTTCCATGTTTATACAGATAGCGGTGTAGATATTTCCATGTTTTTACAGATATTGGTGTAGATATTTCCATGTTTACACAGATTGCGGTGTAGATATTTCCATCTTTCTACAGATGGCATTGTAGATATTTCCATCTTTATACAGATGGCGGTGTAGATATTTCCATGTTTATATAGATGGTGATGTAGATATTACCATGTTTATACAGATAGCGGTGTAGATGTTTCCATATTTATACAGATCGTGGTGAAGATATTTCCATGATTATACAGATCGCGGTGTAGATATTTCCATGTTTATACAGATAGCGGTGTAGATATTTCTATGTTTATACAAATCGTGGTGAAGATATTTCCATGTTTATACAGATAGCGGTGTAGATATTTCCATGTTTTTACAGATATTGGTGTAGATATTTCCATGTTTACACAGATTGCGGTGTAGATATTTCCATCTTTCTACAGACGGCATTGTAGATATTTCCATGTTTATTCAGATGGCGGTGTAGGTATTTCCATGTTTATATAGATGGTGGTGTAGATATTACAATGTTTATACAGATAGTGGTGTAGATATTTCCATGTTTATACAGATCGTGGTGTGGATATTTCCATGTTTATACAGATCACGGTGTAGATATTTCCATGTTTATACAGATCGCGGTGTAGATATTTCCATGTTTATACAGATCGTGGTGTGGATATTTCCATGTTTATACAGATCGCGGTGCAGATATTTCCATGTTTATATAGATCGCGGTGTAGATATTTCCATGTTTATACAGATAGCGGTGTAGATACTTCCATGTTTATACAGATAGCGGTGTAGATATATCCATGTTTATACAGAATGCGGTGTAGATATTTCCATGTTTATGCAGATCGCGGTGTAGATATTTCGATGTTTATACAGATAGCGGTGTAGATATTTCCATGTTTTTACAGATATTGGTGTAGATATTTCCATGTTTACACAGATTGCGGTGTAGATATTTCCATGTTTATACAGATAGCGGTGTAGATATTTCCATGTTTATACAGATCGTGGTGAAGATATTTCCATGTTTATACAGATCGCGGTGTAGATATTTCCATGTTTATACAGATCGCGGTGTAGATATTTCCATGTTTATACAGATAGCGGTGTATATATTTCCATGTTTTTACAGATATTGGTGTAGATATTTCCATGTTTACACAGATTGCGGTGTAGATATTTCCATCTTTCTACAGATGGCATTGTAGATATTTCCATGATTATAGAGATGGCGGTGTAGATATTTCCATGTTTATACAGATAGCGGTGTAGATATTTCCATGTTTATACAGATCGTGGTGAAGATATTTCCATGTTTATACAGATCGCGGTGTAGATATTTCCATGTTTATACAGATCACGGTGTAGATATTTCCCTGTTTATACAAATAGCGGTGTAGTTATTTCCATGTTTATACAGATAGCGGTGTAAATATTTCCATGTATATACAGATGGCTCTGTAGATATTTCCATGTTTATACAGATGGCTGTGTAGATATTTCCATGTTTATACAGATGACTTTGTAGGTATTTCCATTTTTATACAGATGGCGTTGTAGATATTTCCATGTTTATAGAGATAGCTGTGCAGATACTTCCATGTTTATACAGATAGCGGTGTAGATATATCCATGTTTATACAGATCGCGGTGTAGATATTTCCATGTTTATGCAGATCGCGGTGTAGATATTTCGATGTTTATACAGATAGCGGTGTAGATATTTCCATGTTTTTACAGATATTGGTGTAGATATTTCCATGTTTACACAGATTGCGGTGTAGATATTTCCATCTTTCTACAGATGGCATTGTAGATATTTCCATGATTATACAGATGGCGGTGTAGATATTTCCATGTTTATATAGATGGTGGTGTAGATATTAACATGTTTATACAGATAGCGATGTAGATATTTCCATGTTTATACAGATCGTGGTGAAGCTATTTCCATGTTTATACAGATCGCGGTGTAGATATTTCCATGTTTATACAGATAACGGTGTAGATATTTCCATGTTTATACAGATCGTGGTGAAGATATTTCCATGTTTATACAGATAGCGGTGTAGATATTTCCATGTTTTTACAGATATTGGTGTAGATATTTCCATGTTTACACAGATTGCGGTGTAGATATTTCCATCTTTCTACTGATGGCATTGTAGATATTTCCATGTTTATACAGATGGCGGTGTAGATATTTCCATGTTTACATAGATGGTGGTGAAGATATTACAATGTTTATACAGATAGCGGTGTAGATATTTCCATGTTTATACAGATCGTGGTGAAGATATTTCCATGTTTATACAGACCGCGGTGTAGATATTTCCATGTTTATACAGATAGCGGTGTAGATATTTCCATGTTTATACAGATCGTGGTGAAGCTATTTCCATGTTTATACAGATCGCGGTGTAGATATTTCCATGTTTATACAGATAGCGGTGTAGATATATCCATGTTTATACAGATCGCAGTGTAGATATTTCCATGTTTATACAGATCGCGGTGTAATTTCCATGTTTATACAGATAGCGGTGTAGATATTTCCATGTTTTTACAGATATTGGTGTAGATATTTCCATGTTTACACAGATTGCGGTGTAGATATTTCCATCTTTCTACAGATGGCATTGTAGATATTTCCATCTTTATACAGATGGCGGTGTAGATATTTCCATGTTTATATAGATGGTGATGTAGATATTACCATGTTTATACAGATAGCGGTGTAGATGTTTCCATATTTATACAGATCGTGGTGAAGATATTTCCATGATTATACAGATCGCGGTGTAGATATTTCCATGTTTATACAGATAGCGGTGTAGATATTTCTATGTTTATACAAATCGTGGTGAAGATATTTCCATGTTTATACAGATAGCGGTGTAGATATTTCCATGTTTTTACAGATATTGGTGTAGATATTTCCATGTTTACACAGATTGCGGTGTAGATATTTCCATCTTTCTACAGACGGCATTGTAGATATTTCCATGTTTATTCAGATGGCGGTGTAGGTATTTCCATGTTTATATAGATGGTGGTGTAGATATTACAATGTTTATACAGATAGTGGTGTAGATATTTCCATGTTTATACAGATCGTGGTGTGGATATTTCCATGTTTATACAGATCACGGTGTAGATATTTCCATGTTTATACAGATCGCGGTGTAGATATTTCCATGTTTATACAGATCGTGGTGTGGATATTTCCATGTTTATACAGATCGCGGTGCAGATATTTCCATGTTTATATAGATCGCGGTGTAGATATTTCCATGTTTATACAGATAGCGGTGTAGATACTTCCATGTTTATACAGATAGCGGTGTAGATATATCCATGTTTATACAGAATGCGGTGTAGATATTTCCATGTTTATGCAGATCGCGGTGTAGATATTTCGATGTTTATACAGATAGCGGTGTAGATATTTCCATGTTTTTACAGATATTGGTGTAGATATTTCCATGTTTACACAGATTGCGGTGTAGATATTTCCATGTTTATACAGATAGCGGTGTAGATATTTCCATGTTTATACAGATCGTGGTGAAGATATTTCCATGTTTATACAGATCGCGGTGTAGATATTTCCATGTTTATACAGATCGCGGTGTAGATATTTCCATGTTTATACAGATAGCGGTGTATATATTTCCATGTTTTTACAGATATTGGTGTAGATATTTCCATGTTTACACAGATTGCGGTGTAGATATTTCCATCTTTCTACAGATGGCATTGTAGATATTTCCATGATTATAGAGATGGCGGTGTAGATATTTCCATGTTTATACAGATAGCGGTGTAGATATTTCCATGTTTATACAGATCGTGGTGAAGATATTTCCATGTTTATACAGATCGCGGTGTAGATATTTCCATGTTTATACAGATCACGGTGTAGATATTTCCCTGTTTATACAAATAGCGGTGTAGTTATTTCCATGTTTATACAGATAGCGGTGTAAATATTTCCATGTATATACAGATGGCTCTGTAGATATTTCCATGTTTATACAGATGGCTGTGTAGATATTTCCATGTTTATACAGATGACTTTGTAGGTATTTCCATTTTTATACAGATGGCGTTGTAGATATTTCCATGTTTATAGAGATAGCTGTGCAGATACTTCCATGTTTATACAGATAGCGGTGTAGATATATCCATGTTTATACAGATCGCGGTGTAGATATTTCCATGTTTATGCAGATCGCGGTGTAGATATTTCGATGTTTATACAGATAGCGGTGTAGATATTTCCATCTTTCTACAGATGGCATTGTAGATATTTCCATGATTATACAGATGGCGGTGTAGATATTTCCATGTTTATATAGATGGTGGTGTAGATATTAACATGTTTATACAGATAGCGATGTAGATATTTCCATGTTTATACAGATCGTGGTGAAGCTATTTCCATGTTTATACAGATCGCGGTGTAGATATTTCCATGTTTATACAGATAACGGTGTAGATATTTCCATGTTTATACAGATCGTGGTGAAGATATTTCCATGTTTATACAGATAGCGGTGTAGATATTTCCATGTTTTTACAGATATTGGTGTAGATATTTCCATGTTTACACAGATTGCGGTGTAGATATTTCCATCTTTCTACTGATGGCATTGTAGATATTTCCATGTTTATACAGATGGCGGTGTAGATATTTCCATGTTTACATAGATGGTGGTGAAGATATTACAATGTTTATACAGATAGCGGTGTAGATATTTCCATGTTTATACAGATCGTGGTGAAGATATTTCCATGTTTATACAGACCGCGGTGTAGATATTTCCATGTTTATACAGATAGCGGTGTAGATATTTCCATGTTATTACAGATCGTGGTGAAGCTATTTCCATGTTTAAACAGATCGCGGTGTAGATATTTCCATGTTTATACAGATAGCGGTGTAGATATTTCCATGTTTTTACAGATATTGGTGTAGATATTTCCATGTTTACACAGATTGCGGTGTAGATATTTCCATGTTTATACAGATCGCGGTGTAATTTCCATGTTTATACAGATAGCGGTGTAGATATTTCCATGTTTTTACAGATATTGGTGTAGATATTTCCATGTTTACACAGATTGCGGTGTAGATATTTCCATCTTTCTACAGATGGCATTGTAGATATTTCCATCTTTATACAGATGGCGGTGTAGATATTTCCATCTTTATATAGATGGTGATGTAGATATTACCATGTTTATACAGATAGCGGTGTAGATATTTCCATATTTATACAGATCGTGGTGAAGATATTTCCATGATTATACAGATCGCGGTGTAGAGATTTCCATGTTTATACAGATAGCGGTGTAGATATTTCCATGTTTATACAAATCGTGGTGAAGATATTTCCATGTTTATACAGATAGCGGTGTAGATATTTCCATGTTTTTACAGATATTGGTGTAGATATTTCCATGTTTACGCAGATTGCGGTGTAGATATTTCCATCTTTCTACAGACGGCATTGTTGATATTTCCATGTTTATTCAGATGGCGGTGTAGGTATTTCCATGTTTATATAGATGGTGGTGTAGATATTACAATGTTTATACAGATAGTGGAGTAGATATTTCCATGTTTATACAGATCGTGGTGTGGATATTTCCATGTTTATACAGATCACGGTGTAGATATTTCCATGTTTATACAGATCGCGGTGTAGATATTTCCATGTTTATACAGATCGTGGTGTGGATATTTCCATGTTCATACAGATCGCGGTGCAGATATTTCCATGTTCATACAGATCGCGGTGTAGATATTTCCATGTTTATACAGATAGCGGTGTAGATACTTCCATGTTTATACAGATAGCGGTGTAGATATATCCATGTTTATACAGATCGCGGTGTAGATATTTCCATGTTTATGCAGATCGCGGTGTAGATATTTCGATGTTTATACAGATAGCGGTGTAGATATTTCCATGTTTTTACAGATATTTGTGTAGATATTTCCATGTTTACACAGATTGCGGTGTAGATATTTCCATCTTTCTACAGAAGGCATTGTAGATATTTCCATGATTATACAGATGGCGGTGTAGATATTTCCATGTTTATATAGATGGTGGTGTAGATATTAACATGTTTATACAGATAGCGATGTAGATATTTCCATGTTTATACAGATCGTGGTGAAGCTATTTCCATGTTTATACTGATCGCGGTGTAGATATTTCCATGTTTATACAGATAACGGTGTAGATATTTCCATGTTTATACAGATCGTGGTGAAGATATTTCCATGTTTATACAGATAGCGGTGTAGATATTTCCATGTTTTTACAGATATTGGTGTAGATATTTCCATGTTTACACAGATTGCGGTGTAGATATTTCCATCTTTCTACTGATGGCATTGTAGATATTTCCATGTTTATACAGATGGCGGTGTAGATATTTCCATGTTTACATAGATGGTGGTGAAGATATTACAATGTTTATACAGATAGTGGTGTAGATATTTCCATGTTTATACAGATCGCGGTGAAGATATTTCCATGTTTATACAGACCGCGGTGTAGATATTTCCATGTTTATACAGATAGCGGTGTAGATATTTCCATGTTTATACAGATCGTGGTGAAGCTATTTCCATGTTTATACAGATCGCGGTGTAGATATTTCCATGTTTATACAGATAGCGGTGTAGATATATCCATGTTTATACAGATCGCAGTGTAGATATTTCCATGTTTATACAGATCGTGGTGTAATTTCCATGTTTATACAGATAGCGGTGTAGATATTTCCATGTTTTTACAGATATTGGTGTAGATATTTCCATGTTTACACAGATTGCGGTGTAGATATTTCCATCTTTCTACAGATGGCATTGTAGATATTTCCATCTTTATACAGATGGCGGTGTAGATATTTCCATGTTTATATAGATGGTGATGTAGATATTACCATGTTTATACAGATAGCGGTGTAGATATTTCCATATTTATACAGATCGTGGTGAATATATTTCCATGTTTATACAGATCGCAGTGTAGATATTTCCATGTTTATACAGATAGCGGTGTAGATATTTCCATGTTTATACAAATCGTGGTGAAGATATTTCCATGTTTATACAGATAGCGGTGTAGATATTTCCATGTTTTTACAGATATTGGTGTAGATATTTCCATGTTTACACAGATTGCGGTGTAGATATTTCCATCTTTCTACAGACGGCATTGTAGATATTTCCATGGTTATTCAGATGGCGGTGTAGGTATTTCCATGTTTATATAGATGGTGGTGTAGATATTACAATGTTTATACAGATAGTGGTGTAGATATTTCCATGTTTATACAGATCGTGGTGTGGATATTTCCATGTTTATACAGATCGCGGTGTAGATATTTCCATGTTTATACAGATCGCGGTGTAGATATTTCCATGTTTATACAGATAGCGGTGTAGATATTTCCATGTTTATACAGACCGTGGGGAAGATATTTCCATGTTTATACAGATCGCGGTGTAGATATTTCCATGTTCATACAGATCGCGGTGTAGATATTTCCATGTTTATACAGATAGCGGTGTATATATTTCCATGTTTTTACAGATATTGGTGTAGATATTTCCATGTTTACACAGATTGCGGTGTAGATATTTCCATCTTTCTACAGATGGCATTGTAGATATTTCCATGATTATAGAGATGGCGGTGTAGATATTTCCATGTTTATACAGATAGCGGTGTAGATATTTCCATGTTTATACAGATCACGGTGTACATATTTCCATGTTTATACAGATCATGTTGTAGTTATTTCCATGTTTATACAGATCGCGGTGTTGATATTACCATGTTTACAAGGATAGAGTTGCAAATATTTCCACATTTATGCAGATATCGGTTTAGTTATTAGCATGTTTATACAGATAGCGGTGTAGATATTTCCATGTATAAACAGATGTCTGTGTATATATTTCCATGTTTAAACAGATGGCGGTGTAGATATTTCCTTGTTTATACAAATAGCGGTGTAGTTATTTCCATGTTTATACAGATCACGGTGTAGATATTTCCTTGTTTATACAAATAGCTGTGTAGTTATTTCCATGTTTATACAGATAGCGGTGTAGATATTTCCTTGTTTCTACAAATAGCGGTGTAGATATTTCCATGTTTATACAGATCACGGTGTAGATATTTCCTTGTTTATAAAAATAGCGGAGTAGTTATTTCCATGTTTATACAGATAGCGGTGTAGATATTTCCATGTATATACAGATGGCTGTGTAGATATTTCCATGTTTATACAGAAATCTGTGTACATATTTCCATGTTTATAAAGATGACTTTGTAGGTATTTCCATGTTTATACAGATGGCTGTGTAGATATTTCCATGTTTATACAGATGACTTTGTAGGTATTTCCATTTTTATACAGATGGCGGTGAACATATTTCCATGTTTATAGAGATAGAGTGTAGATATTTCCATGTTTTTACAAATAGCAGTGTAGATATCTCCATGTTTATACAGAACGCGGTGTAGATATTTCCATGTTTATACAGATCGCGGTGTAGATATTTCCATGTTTATACAGATAGCGGTGTAGATATTTCCATGTTTTTACAGATATTGGTGTAGATATTTCCATGTTTACACAGATTGCGGTGTAGATATTTCCAACTTTCTACAGATGGCATTGTAGATGTTTCCATGTTTATACAGATGGCGGTGTAGATATTTCCATGTTTATATAGATGGTGGTGTAGATATTACCATGTTTATACAGATAGCGGTGTAGATATTTCCATGTATATACAGATGGCGGTGTAGATATTTCCATGTTTATATAGATGGTGGTGTAGATATTACCATGTTTATACAGATAGCGGTGTAGATATTTCCATGTTTATACAGATCGTGGTGAAGCTATTTCCATGTTTATACGGATCGCGGTGTAGATATTTCCATGTTTATACAGATAACGGTGTAGATATTTCCATGTTTATTCAGATCGTGGTGAAGGTATTTCCATGTTTATACAGATAGCGGTGTAGATATTTCCATGTTTTTACAGATATTGGTGTAGATATTTCTATGTTTACACAGATTGCGGTGTAGATATTTCCATCTTTCTACAGATGGCATTGTAGATATTTCCATGTTTATACAGATGGCGGTGTGGATATTTCCATGTTTATATAGATGGTGGTGTAGATATTACAATGTTTATACAGATACCGGTGTAGATATTTCCATGTTTATACAGATCGTGGTGAAGATATTTCCATGTTTATACAGATCGCGGTGTAGATATTTCCATGTTTATACAGATAGCGGTGTAGATATTTCCATGTTTATACAGATCGTGGTGAAGCTATTTCCATGTATATACAGATCGCGGTGTAGATATTTCCATGTTTATACAGATCACGGTGTAGATATTTCCTTGTTTATACAAATAGCGGTGTAGTTATTTCCATGTTTATACAGATAGCGGTGTAAATATTTCCATGTATATACAGATGGCTCTGTAGATATTTCCATGTTTATAGAGATGGCGGTGTAGATATTTCCACATTCATTGAGATAGCGGTGTAGATATATCCATGTTCATAGAGATAGCAGTGAGGATATTTCCATGTTTATACAGATAGCAGTGTAGATATTTCCATTTTTATAGAGATAGCGGTTTTGATATTTCATATTTATACAGATAGAGGTGTAGTTATTTCCATGTTTATAGAGATAGCGGTGTAGATATTTCCATATTTCTACAGATGACTGTGTAGATATTTCCGTGTTTGTACAGATGGAAGTGTAGATATTTCTATGTTTATAGAGATAGCGGTGTAGATATTTTCATGTTTATTCAGATTGCGGTGGAGATATGGCAATGTTTATACAGATAGCAATGGATATATTTCCACGTTAATACACATAGCAGTGTAGATATTTCCATGTTTATACAGATCACGGTGTAGATATTTCCATGTTTATACAGATCATGTTGTAGATATTTCCATGTTTATACAGATCGCGGTGTTGATATTACCATGTTTATAAGGATAGAGGTGCAAATATTTCCACATTTATGCAGATAGCGGTTTAGTTATTAGCATGTTTATACAGATAGCGGTGTAGATATTTCCATGTATAAACAGACGTCTGTGTATATATTTCCATGTGTAAAGAGATGGCGGTGTAGATATTTCCTTGTTTATACAAATAGCGGTGTAGATATATCCATGTTTATACAGATCACGGTGCAGATATTTCCTTGTTTATACAAATAGCGGTGTAGATATTTCCATGTTTATACAGATCACGGTGTAGATATTTCCTTGTTTATAAAAATAGCGGTGTAGATATTTCCATGTTTATACAGATAGCGGTGTAGACATTTCCATGTATATACAGATGACTTTGTAGATATTTCCAATTTTATACAGATGGCGGTGTAGATATTTCCATGTTTATAGAGATAGCTGTGTAGATATTTCCATGTTTATACAGATAGCGTTGTGGATATATCCATGTTTATACAGATCACGGTGTAGATATTTCCATGTTTATACAGATCGCGGTGTAGATATTTCCATGTTTATACAGATAGCGGTGTAGATATTTCCATGTTTTTACAGATAATGGTGTAGATATTTCCATGTTTACACAGATTGTGGTGTAGATATTTCCATCTTTCTACAGATGGCATTGTAGACATTTCCATGATTACACAGATGGCGGTGCAGATATTTCCATGTTTATATAGATGGTTGTGTAGATATTACCATGTTTATACAGATAGCGGTGTAGATATTTTCATGTTTATACAGATCGTGGTGAAGATATTTCCATGTTTATACAGATAGCGGTGTAGATATTTCCATGTTTATACAGATAGCGATGTAGATATTACCATGTTTATACAGATCGCGGTGAAGATATTTCCATGTTTATACAGATCGCGGTGTAGATATTTCCATGTTTATACAGATCATGGTGAAGATATTTCCATGTTTATACAGATCGCGGTGTAGATATTTCCATGTTTATACAGATCGCATTGTAGATATTTCCATGTTTATACAGATAGCGGTGTAGATATTTCCATGTTTATACAGATAGCGGTGTAGATATTTCCATGTTTATACAGATGGCAGTGTAGATATTTCCATGTTTATAGAGATGGTGGTGTAGAAATTTCCATGTTCATTGAGATGGCTGTGTAGATATATCCATGTTCATAGAGATAGCAGTGAGGATATTTCCATGTTTATACAGATAGCAGTATAGATATTTCCATTTTTATAGAGATAGCGGTTTTGATATTTCATATTTATACAGATAGAGGTGTAGATATTTCCATGTTTATACAGATCGCGGTGTAGATATTTCCATGTTTATACAGATCGTGGTGAAGATATGTCCATGTTTATACAGATCGCGGTGCAGATATTTCCATGTTTATACAGATCACGGTGTAGATATTTCCATGTTTATACAGATCGCGGTGTAGATATTTCCATGTTTATACAGATGGCAGTGTAGATATTTCCATGTTTATAGAGATGGTGGTGTAGATATTTCCACGTTCATTGAGATAGCGGTGTAGATATATCCATGTTCATAGAGATAGCAGTGAGGTCATTTCCATGTTTACACAGATAGCAGTGTAGATATTTCCATTTTTATAGAGATAGCAGTTTTGAGATTTCATATTTATACAGATAGAGGTGTAGTTATTTAAATGTTTATAGAGATAGCGGTGTAGATATTTTCATGTTTATTCAGATTGCAGTGGAGATATGTCAATGTTTATACAGATAGCAATGGATATACTTCCACGTTAATACACATAGCAGTGTAGATGTTTCCATGTTTATACAGATCACGGTGTAGATATTTCCATGTTTATACAGATCATGTTGTAGATATTTCCATGTTTATACATATCGCGGTGTTGATATTACCATGTTTATAAGGATAGCGGTGCAAATATTTCCATATTAATGCAGATAGCGGTTTAGATATTAGCATGTTTATACAGATAGCGATGTAGTTATTTCCATGTATAAACAGATGTCTGTGTATATATTTCCATGTTTAAACAGATGGCGGTGTAGATATTTCCTTGTTTATACAAATAGCGGTGTAGTTATTTCCATGTTTATAGAGATCACGGTGTAGATATTTCCTTGTTTATACAAATAGCGGTGTGGTTATTTCCATGTTTATACAGATAGCGGTGTAGATATTTCCTTGTTTATACAAATAGCGGTGTAGATACTTCCATGTTTATACAGATCACGGTGTAGATATTTCCTTGTTTATACAAATAGCGGTGTAGTTATTTCCATGTTTATACAGATAGCGGTGTAGATATTTCCATGTATATACAGATGGCTGTGTAGATATTTCCATGTTTATACAGATGGCTGTGTAGATATTTCCATGTTTATACAGATGACTTTGTAGGTATTTCCATTTTTATACACATGGCGGTGAACATATTTCTATGTTTATAGAGATAGCTGTGTAGATATTTCTATGTTTATACAGATAGCAGTGTAGATATATCCATGTTTATACAGATCGCGGTGTAGATATTTCCATGTTTATACAGATCGCGGTGTAGATATTTCCATGTTTATACAGATAGCGGTGTAGATATTTCCATGTTTTTACAGATATTGGTGTAGATATTTCAATGTTTACACAGATTGCGGTGTAGATATTTCCATCTTTCTACAGATGGCATTGTAGATATTTCCATGTTTATACAGATGGCGGTGTAGGTATTTCCATGTTTATATAGATGGTGGTGTAGATATTACCATGTTTATACAGATAGCGGTGTAGATATTTCCATGTTTATACAGATCGAGGTGAAGATATTTCCATGTTTATACAGATCGCGGTGTAGATATTTCCATGTTTATACAGATAGCGGTGTAGATATTTCCATGTTTATACAGATCGTGGTGAAGATATTTCCATGTTTATACAGATAGCGGTGTAGATATTTCCATGTTTTAACAGATATTGGGGTAGATATTTCCATGTTTACACAGATTGCGGTGTAGATATTTCCATCTTTCTACAGACGGCATTGTAGATATTTCCAGGTTTATACAGATGGCGGTGTAGATATTTCCATGTTTATACAGATCACGGTGTAGATATTTCCTTGTTTATACAAATAGCGGTGTAGTTATTTCCATGTTTATACAGATAGCGGTGTAGATATTTCCATGTATATACAGATGGCTGTGTAGATATTTCCATGTTTATACAGATGGCTGTGTAGATATTTCCATGTTTATACAGATGACTTTGTAGGTATTTCCATTTTTATACAGATGGCGGTGAACATATTTCCACGTTTATAGAGATAGCTGTGTTGATATTTCCATGTTTACACAGATAGCAGTGTAGATATATCCATGTTTATACAGATCGCGGTGTAGATATTTCCATGTTTATACAGATCGCGGTGTAGATAATTCCATGTTTATACTGATAGCGGTGTAGATATTTCCAAGTTTTTACAGATATTGGTGTAGGTATTTCCATGTTTACACAGATTGCGGTGTAGATATTTCCATCTTTCTACAGATGGCATTGTAGATATTTCCATGTTTATAAGGATAGAGGTGCAAATATTTCCACATTTATGCAGATAGCGGTTAAGTTATTAGCATGTTTATACAGATAGCGGTGTAGATATTTCCATGTATAAACGGATGTCTGTGTATATATTTCCATGTTTAAACAGATGGCGGTGTAGATATTTCCTTGTTTATACAAATAGCGGTGTAGATATTTCCATGTTTATACAGATCACGGTGTAGATATTTCCTTGTTTATACAAATAGCGGTGTAGTTATTTCCATGTTTATACAGATAGCGGTGTAGATATTTCCTTGTTTATACAAATAGCGGTGTAGATATTTCCATGTTTATACAGATCAGGGTGTAGATATTTCCTTGTTTATACAAATAGCGGTGTAGTTATTTCCATGTTTATACAGATAGCGAGGTAGACATTTCCATGTATATACAGATGGCTGTGTAGATATTTCCATGTTTACACAGATGGCTGTGTAGATATTTCCAGATTTATACAGATGACTTTGTAGGTATTTCCATTTTTATACAGATGGCGGTGTAGATATTTCCATGTTTATAGAGATAGCTGTGTAGACATTTCCATGTTTACACAGATAGCGGTGTAGATATATCCATGTTTATACAGATCGCGGTGTAGATATTTCCATGTTTATACAGATCGCGGTGTAGATATTTCCATGTTTATACAGATAGCGGTGTAGATATTTCAATGTTTTTACAGATATTGGTGTAGATATTTCCATGTTTACACAGATTGCGGTGTAGATATTTCCATCTTTCTACAGATGGCATTGTAGATATTTCCATGATTATACAGATGGCGGTGCAGATATTTCCATGTTTATATAGATGGTTGTGTAGATATTACCATGTTTATACAGATAGCAGTGTAGATATTTTCATGTTTATACAGATCGTGGTGAAGATATTTCCATGTTTATACAGATAGCGGTGTAGATATTTCCATGTTTATACAGATAGCGTTGTAGATATTACCATGTTTATACAGATCGCGGTGAAGATATTTCCATGTTTATACAGATCGCGGTGTAGATATTTCCATGTTTATACAGATCGCGGTGAAGATATTTCCATGTTTATACAGATCGCGGTGTAGATATTTCCATGTTTATACAGATCGCGGTGTAGATATTTCCATGTTTATACAGATAGCGGTGTAGATGTTTCCATGTTTATACAGATAGCGGTGTAAATATTTCCATGTATATACAGATGGCTGTGTAGATATTTCCAGGTTTATACAGATGGCTGTGTAGATATTTCCATGTTTATACAGATGACTTTGCAGGTATTTCTATTTTTATACAGATGGCGGTGTAGATATTTCCATGTTTATAGAGATAGCTGTGTAGATATTTCTATGTTTATACAGATAGCGGTGTAGATATATCCGTGTTTATACAAAGCGCGGTGTAGATATTTCCATGTTTATACAGATCGCAGTGTAGATATTTCCATGTTTATACAGATAGCGGTGTAGATATTTCCATGTTTTTACAGATATTGGTGTAGATATTTCCATGTTTACACAGATTGCGGTGTAGATGTTTCCATCTTTCTACAGATGGCATTGTAGATATTTCCATGATTATACAGATGGCGGTGTAGATATTTCCATGTTTATATAGATGGTGGTGTAGATATTACCATGTTTATACAGATAGCGGTGTTGATATTTCCATGTTTATACAGATAGCGGTGTAGATATTTCCATGTTTATACAGATAGCGGTGTAGATATTTCCATGTTTATACAGATAGTGGTGTAGATATTACCATGTTTATACAGATCGCGGTGAAGATATTTCCATGTTTATACAGATCGCGGTGAAGATATTTCCATGTTTATACAGATCGCGGTGTAAATATTTCCATGTTTATACAGATCGCGGTGTAGATATTTCCATGTTTATACAGATCGCGGTGAAGATATTTCCATGTTTATATAGATCGCAGTGTAGATATTTCCATGTTTATACAGATCGCCGTGTAGATATTTCCATGTTTATACAGATATCGGTGTAGATAATTCCATGTTTATACAGATAGCGGTGTAGATATTTCCATGTTTATACAGATGGCAGTGTAGATATTTCCATGTTTATACAGATGGCGGTATAGATATTTCCATGTTCATTGAGAAAGCGGTGTAGATATATCCATGTTCATAGAGATAGCAGTGAGGATATTTCCATGTTTATACAGATAGCAGTGTAGATATTTCCATTTTTATAGAGATAGCGGTTTTGATATTTCATATTTATACAGATAGAGTTGTAGATATTTCCATGTTTATACAGATTGCGGTGTAGATATTTCCATGTTTATACAGATCGTGGTGAAGATATTTCCATGTTTATACAGATCGCGGTGTAGATATTTCCATGTTTATACAGATTGCAGTGTAGATATTTCCATGTTTATACAGATAGCGGTGTATATATTTCCATGTTTATACAGATAGCGGTGTAGATATTTCCATGTTTATACAGATGGCAGTGAAGATATTTCCATTTTTATACAGATGGCCATGTAGATATTTCCACGTTCATTGAGATAGCGGTGTAGTTATATACATGTTCATAGAGATAGCAGTGAGGATATTTCCATGTTTATACAGATAGCAGTGTAGATATTTCCGATTTTATAGAGATAGCGGTTTTGATATTTCATATTTATACAGATAGAGGTGTAGTTATTTCAATGTTTATAGAGATAGCGGTGTAGATATTTCCATATTTCTACAGATGACTGTGTAGATATTTCCATGTTTGTACAGATGGCAGTGTAGATATTTCCATGTTTATAGAGTTAGCGGTGTAGATATTTTCATGTTTATTCAGATTGCGGTGGAGATATGTCAATGTTTATACAGATAGCAATGGATATATTTCCACATTAATACACATAGCGGTGTAGATATTTCCATGTTTATACAGATCACGGTGTAGATATTTCCATGTTTATACAGATCATGTTGTAGATATTTCCACGTTTATACAGATCACGGTGTTGATATTACCATGTTTATAACGATAGCGGTGCAAATATTTCCACATTTATGCAGATAGCGGTTTAGTTATTAGCATGTTTATACAGATAGCGGTGTAGATATTTCCATGTATAAACAGATGTCTGTGAATATATTTCCATGTTTAAACAGATGGCGGTGTAGATATTTCCTTGTTTATACAAACAGCGGTGTAGTTATTTCCATGTTTATACAGATCACGGTGTAGATATTTCCATCTTTATACAAATAGCGGTGCAGTTATTTCCATGTTTATACAGATAGCGGTGTAGATATTTCCTTGTTTATACAAATAGCGGTGTAGATATTTCCATGTTTATACAGATCACGGTGTAGATATTTCCTTGTTTATACAAATAGCGGTGTAGTTATTTCCATGTTTCTACAGATAGAGGTGTAGATATTTCCATGTATATACAGATGGCTGTGTAGATATTTCCAAGTTTATACAGATGACTTTGTAGGTATTTCCATTTTTATACAGATGGCGGTGAACATATTTCCATGTTTATAGAGATAGCTGTGTAGATATTTATATCTTTATACAGAAAGCGATGTAGATATATCCATGTTTATACAGATCACAGTGTAGATATTTCCATGTTTATACAGATCGCGGTGTAGATATTTCCATATTTATACAGATAGCGGTGTAGATATTTCCATGTTTTTACAGATATTGGTGTAGATATTTCCATGTTTACACAGATTGCGGTGTAGATATTTCCATTTTTCTACAGATGGCATTGTAGATATTTCCATGTTTATACAGATGGCAGTGTAGATATTTCCATGTTTTTACAGATGGTGGTGTAGATATTACCATGTTTATACAGATAGCGGTGTAGATATTTCCATATTTATACAGATAGAGGTGTAGATATTTCCATGTTTATACAGATTGCGGTGTAGATATTTCCATGTTTATACAGATCGTGGTGAAGATATTTCCATGTTTATACAGATCGCGGTGTAGATATTTCCATGTTTATACAGATCGCAGTGTAGATATTTCCATGTTTATACAGATTGCGGTGTATATATAATCCATGTTTATACAGATAGCGGTGTAGATATTTCCATGTTTATACAGATGGCAGTATAGATATTTCCATGTTTATAGAGATGGCGGTGTAGATATTTCCACGTTCATTGAGATAGCGGTGTAGTTATATCCATGTTCATAGAGACAGCAGTGAGGATATTTCCATGTTTATACAGATAGCAGTGTAGATATTTCCATTTTTATAGAGATAGCGGTTTTGATATTTCATATTTATACAGATAGAGGTGTAGTTATTTCCA
This sequence comes from Pan troglodytes, assembly GCF_028858775.2. Classification (NCBI taxonomy): domain Eukaryota; kingdom Metazoa; phylum Chordata; class Mammalia; order Primates; family Hominidae; genus Pan; species Pan troglodytes. The sequence continues at coordinate 63,602,106 of NC_072418.2, forward strand.
TGTTTATATAGATAGCTGTGTAGATATTTCCATATTTCTACAGATGACTGTGTGGATATTTCCATGTTTGTACAGATGGCAGTGTAGATATTTCGATGTTTATAGAGATAGCGGTGTAGATATTTTCATGTTTATTCAGATTGCGTTGGAGATATGGCAATGTTTACACAGATAGCAATGGATACATTTCCACGTTAATACACTTAGCAGTGTAGATATTTCCATGTTTATACAGATCACGGTGTAGATATTTCCATGTTTATACAGATCATGTTGTTGATATTTCCATGTTTATACAGATCGCGGTGTTGATATTACCATGTTTATAAGGATAGGGGTGCAAATATTTCCACATTTATGCAGATAGCGGTTTAGTTATTAACATGTTTATACAGATAGCGGTGTAGATATTTCCATGTATAAGCAGATGTCTCTGTATATATTTCCATGTTTAAACAGATGGCGGTGTAGATATTTCCTTGTTTATACAAATAGCGGTGTAGATATATCCATGTTTTTACAGATCACGGTGTAGATATTTCCTTGTTTATACAAATAGCGGTGTAGTTATTTCCATGTTTATACAGATAGCGGTGTAGATATTTCCTTGTTTATACAAATAGCGGTGTAGATATTTCCATGTTTATACAGATCACGATGTAGATATTTCCTTGTTTATACAAATAGTGGTGTAGTTATTTCCATGTTTATACAGATAGCGGTGTAGACATTTCCATGTATATACAGATGGCTGTGTAGATATTTCCATGCTTATACAGATGGCTGTGTAGATATTTCCAGGTTTATACAGATGACTTTGTAGGTATTTCCATTTTTATACAGATTGCGGTGTAGATATTTCCATGTTTATACAGATAGCGGTGTAGATATTTCCATGTTTATACAGATAGCGGTGTAGATATTTCCATGTTCATACAGATGGCAGTGTAGATATTTCCATGTTCATAGAGATGGCGGTGTAGAAATTTCCATGTTCATTGAGATAGCTGTGTAGATATATCCATGTTCATAGAGATAGCAGTGAGGATATTTCCATGTTTATACAGATAGCAGTGTAGATATTTCCATTTTTATAGAGATAGCGGTTTTGATATTTCATATTTATACAGATAGAGGTGTAGATATTTCCATGTTTATACAGATGGCGGTGTAGATATTTCCATGTTTATACAGATCGTGGTTAAGATATTTCCATGTTTATACAGATCGCGGTGCAGATATTTCCATGTTTATACAGATCACGGTGTAGATATTTCCATGTTTATACAGATAGCGGTGTAGATATTTCCATGTTTATACAGATGGCAGTGTAGATATTTCCATGTTTATAGAGATGGTGGTGTAGATATTTCCACGTTCATTGTGATAGCGGTGTAGATATATCCATGTTCATAGAGATAGCAGTGAGGTCATTTCCATGTTTACACAGATAGCAGTGTAGATATTTCCATTTTTATAGAGATAGCAGTTTTGATATTTCATATTTATACAGATAGAGGTGTAGTTATTTAAATGTTTATAGAGATAGCGGTGTAGATATTTTCATGTTTATTCAGATTGCAGTGGAGATATGTCAATGTTTATACAGATAGCAATGGATATACTTCCACGTTAATACACATAGCAGTGTAGATGTTTCCATGTTTATACAGATAACGGTGGAGATATTTCCATGTTTATACAGACAGCAGTGGAGATATTTCCATGTGTATACACATAGCGGTGTACATATTTCCATGTTTATAGAGACAGCGGTCTAGGTATTTCTATGTTTATACAGATAGCGGTGCAGATATTTCCTTGTTTATACAGATGCCTATGCAGATATTTCCATATTTATACAGAGGGCTGTGTAGATATTTCTATGTTTATACAGATGGCAGTGTAGATATTTCCATGTTCCTACACATGACTGTGTAGATATTTCCATGTTTATACAGATACCGGTGTAGATATTTCGATGTTTATACAGACCGCAGTGTGGATATTTCCATGTTTGTACAGATGGCGGTGTTGATGTTTCCATCTATACACAGATTGCCGTGTAGGTATTTCCATGTGTATACAGATGGCATTGTAGATATTTCCATGTTTATACAGATGGTGGTGTAGATATTTCCAGGTTTACACAGATGACTGTATAGGTATTTCCATGTTTATACAGATGGCGGTGTAGATATTTCCAAGTTTATACATATAGCGGTGTAGATATTTTCATGTTTTTACAGATAGCGGTGTAGATATTTCCATGTTTACACAGTTTGCGGTGTAGATATTTCCATCTTTCTACAGATGGCATTTTAGATGTTTCCATTTTTATACAGATGGCGGTGTAGATATTTCCATGTTTATATACATGGTGGTTTAGATATTACCATGTTTATACAGATAGCGGTGTAGATATTTCGATGTTTATACAGATCGTGTTGAAGTTATTTCCATATTTATACAGATCGCGGTGTAGATATTTCCATGTTTATACAGATAGCGGTGTAGATATTTCCATGTTTATACATATAGCGCTGTAGATATTTCCATGTTTTTACAGATAGCGGTGTAGATATTTCCATGTTTACACAGATTGCGGTGTAGATATTTCCATCTTTCTACAGATGGCATTGTAGATATTTCCATTTTTATACAGATGGCGGTGTAGATATTTCCATGTTTATATACATGGTGGTGTAGATATTACCATGTTTATACAGATAGCGGTGTAGATATTTCCATGTTTATACAGATCGTGTTGAAGATATTTCCATATTTATACAGATCGCGGTGTAGATATTTCCATGTTTATACAGATCGCGGTGTAGATGTTTCCAAGTTTATACAGATAGCGGTGTGGATATTTCCATGTTTATACAGATAGCGCTGTAGATATTTCCATGTTTATAGAGATAGTGGTGTAGGTATTTCCATGTTTATAGACATAGCGGTGTAGATATTTCCATGTTTATATAGATGGCGTTGTAGATATTTCCATGTTTATACCGATAGCGGTGTTGATATTCCACGTTTATACAGATAGCGATGTAGATATTTCCATGTTTATACAGCTCGCGGTGCAGATATTTATATCTTTATACAGATGGCATTGTAGATATTTCCTTATTTACACAGATGGCGGTGTAGATGTTTCCATGTTTATACAGATGGCGGAGTAGTTAGCTCCATGTTTATGGAGATGGCAGTGTAGATATTTTCATGTTTATGGAGATGGCGGTGTAGATATTTCCATGCTTATAGAGATAGCAGTGTAGATATTTACATGTTTATACAGATGGCTGTGTAGATATTTCCATGTGTATACAGACGGCATTGTAGATATTTCCATGTTTATACAAAAGACTGTATAGGTATTTCCATGTTTTTACAGATGGCAGTGCAGATATTTCCATGTTTATAGAGATAGCGGTGTAGATATTTCCATGTTTGTACAGATGGCGGTGTTGATATTTCCATCTATGCACAGATGGCCGTGTAGATATTTCCATGTTTATACAGATGGCGGAGGAGATATTTCCATGGACATGCAAATGGCGGTGTATATATTTCCATGATTATACAGATAACGGTGTAGATATTTCCATGTTTACACAGATGGTGGTGTAGATATTTCCGTGTTTATACACATGGCGGAGTAGATAATTCCATCTTTATGGAGATAGCAGTGTAGATATTTCCATGTTTGTACAGATGGCGGTGTAAATATTTCCATGTTTATATAGATAGCGTTGTAGGTATTTCCATGTATATACACATGGCTGTGTAGATATTTCCATGTTTATACAGATGGCAGTGTAGATATTTCCATGTTTATAGAGATTCCGGTTTACATATTCCCATGTTTATACAGATCACGGTGTAGATATTTCCTTGTTTATACAAATAGCGGTGTAGTTATTTCCAAGTTTGTACAGATAGCGGTGTATATATTTCCATGTATATACAAATGGCTGTGTAGATATTTCCATGTTTATACAGATGGCTGTGTAGATATTTCCATGTTTATACAGATGACTTTGTAGGTAGTTCCAAGTTTATACAGATGGCGGTGTAGATATTTCCATGTTTATAGAGATAGCTGTGTAGATATTTCCACGTTTATACAGATAGCGGTGTAGATATTTCCATGTTTATACAGATCGCGGTGTAGATATTTCCATGTTTATACAGATAGCGGTGTAGATATTTCCATGTTTGTACAGATGGTGGTGTTGATATTTCCATCTATACACAGATGACCGTGAAGATATTTCCATGTTTATACAGATGGCAGTGTAGATATTTCGATGTTTATAGAGATAGCAGTGGAGATATTTCCATGTTTATACAGATAGCATTGTAGATATTTCCATGTTTATAGAGATAGCAGTGGAGATATTTCCATGTTTATACAGATAGCGTTGTAGTTATTTCCATGTTTATATAGATAGCGGTGTAGATATTTCCATGTATATACACATGGCTGTTTAGATATTTCCATGTTTATACAGATGGCGGTGTAGATATTTCCAGGTTTATACACATAACTTTGTAAGTATTTCCATGTTTATACAGATGGCGGTGTAGATATTTCGATGTTTATAGAGATAGCAGTGGAGATATTTCCATGTTTATACAGATAGCGGTGTAGATATTTCCATGTTTATACTGATCGCGGTGTAGATATTTCCATGTTTGTAGAGATGGCGGTGTAGATATTTCCATGTTCATAGAGATAGCGGTGTTGATTTTTCCATGTTTATTGAGATAGCAGTGTGGATATTTCCATGTTTATACAGATAGGGGTGTAGATATTTCCATGTTTATACAGATGGCGGTGTAGATATTTCCATGTTTATACAGATCACGGTGTAGATATTACCATGTTTATACAGATCATGGTGTTCATATTTCCATGTTTATACAGATCGCGGTGTTGATATTACCATGTTTATAGGGATAGCGGTGCAAATATTTCCACATTTATACAGATAGCGGTGTAGTTATTATCAAGTTTATACAGATAGTGGTGTAGATATTTCCATGTATAAACAGATGTCTGTGAATACATTTCCATGTTTAAACAGATGGCGGTGTAGATATTTAATTGTTTATAGAAATAGCGGTGTAGTTATTTCCATGTTTATACAGATGGCGGTGTAGATATTTCCATGTTTATACAGATAACTTTGTAAGTATTTCCATGTTTATACAGATGGCGGTGTAGGTATTTCGATGTTTATAGAGATAACAGTGGAGATATTTCCAAGTTTATACTGATCGCGTTGTAGATATTTCCATGTTTATAGAGATGGCGGTGTAGATATTTCCATGTTCATAGAGATAGCGGTGTTGATTTTTCCATGTTTATAGAGATCGCGGTGTAGATATTTCCATGTTTATACAGATCGCAGTGTAGATATTTCCATATTTATACAGAGAGAGGTGTAGATATTTCCACGTTTATACAGATTGCGCTGTAGATATTTCCATGTTTATACAGATTTCAGTGTAGATATTTCCATGTTTATAGAGATGGAGGTGTAGATATTTCCATGTTTATAGAGATAGCGGTATAGATATATCCATGTTCATAGAGATAGCAGTGAGGTTATTTCCATGTTTATACAGATAACAGTGTGGATATTTCCATTTTTATAGAGATAGCAGTTTAGATATTACATATTTATACAGATAGCGGTGTAGATATTTCCATGTTTATACAGATGGCGGTGTAGATATTTCCATGTTTATACACATGACTGTGTAGGTATTTCCATGTTTATACAGATGGCTTTGTAGATATTTCCATGTTTGTAGAGATAGCGGTGCAGATATTTCTATGTGTATACAGATAGCTGTGTAAATATTTCCATGTGTATACAGATCGTGGTGTAGATATTTCCATGTTTATACAGATACCGGTGTAGATATTTACATGTTTATACAGACCGCAGTGTAGATATTTTCATGTTTATAGAGATAGCGGTGTAGATATTTCCATGTTTGTACAGATGGCGGTGTTGATGTATCCATCTATACACAGATTGCCGTGTAGGTATTTCCATGTGTATACAGATGGCATTGTAGATATTTCCATGTCTATACAGATGGTGATGCAGATATTTCCATGTTTACACAGATGACTGTATAGGTATTTCCATGTTTTTACAGATGGCATTGTAGATATTTCCATGTTTATAGAGATAGCAGTGTAGATATTTCCATGTTTATACAGATGGCGGTGTAGATATTTCCATGTTTATAGAGATAGCGGTGTAGATATTTCCATATTTATACAGATAACTGTGTAGATATTTCCAGGTTTCTACAGATAGCGGTGTAATTATTTCCATGTTTATACAGATCATGGTGTAGATATTTCCGTGTTTATACAGACCGCGGTGTAGATATTTCCATGTTTATACAGATAGCGGTGCAGATATTTCCATGTTTGTACAGATGGTGGTGTTGATATTTCCATCTATACGCAGATGACCTTGTAGATATTTCCACGTTTATACAGATGGCGGCACAGATATTTATATGGATAAGTAGATGGCGGTGTAGATATTTCCATTTTTATACAGATAGCAGTGTAGTTATTTCCATGTTTATATAGATAGCGGTGTAGATATTTCCATGTATATACACATGGCTGTGTAGATATTTCCATGTTTATACAGATGGCGGTGCAGATATTTCCATGTTTATACAGAGAACTTTGTAAGTATTTCCATGTTTATACAGATGGAGGTGTAGATATTTCGATGTTTATAGAGATAGCAGTAGAGATATTTCCATGTTTATACAGATAGCGGTGTAGATATTTCCATTTTTATACTGATCGCGGTGTAGATATTTCCATGTTTATAGAGATGGCGGTGTAGATATTTCCATGTTCATAGAGATAGCGGTGTTGATTTTTCCATGTTTATAGAGATAGCAGTAGAGATATTTCCATGTTTACACAGATTGTGGTGTAGATATTTACATATTTCTACAAATGGCATTGTAGATATTTCCATGTTTATACAGATGGCGGTGTAGATATTTCCATGTTTATAGAGATGGCGGTGTAGTTATTTCCATGTTTATACAGATCATGGTGTAGATATTTCCATGTTTATACAGATCGCGGTGTTGATATTACCATGTTTATAGGGATGGCGGTGCAAATATTTCCACATTTATACAGATAGCGGTGTAGTTATTAGCATGTTTATAGGGATAGTGGTGCAGATATTTCCATGTTTATACAGATACCGGTGTAGATATTTCCATGTTTATACAGACCGCGGTGCTGATATTTCCATGTTTATAGAGATAGCGATGTAGATATTTCCATGTTTGTACAGATAGCGGTGTAGATATTTGCATGTTTATACAGATCGTGGTGATGATATTTCCATGTTTATACAGATTGCGGTGTAGATATTTCCATGTTTATACAGATCGCAGTGTAGATATTTCCATGTTTATAGAGATAGCGGTTTTGATATTTCATAGTTATACAGATAGCGGTGTAGATATTTCCATGTTTATACAGACTGCGGTGTAGATATTTCCAAGTTTATACAGATAGCGGTGTAGATATTTCCACGTTTATACAGATGGCGGTGTAGATATTTCCATCTTTCTACAAATGGCAGTGTAGATATTTACATGTTTATAGAGATGGCGGTGTAGATATTTCCATGTTTATATAAATGGCAATGTAGATATTTTCTTGTTTATGTAGATGGCGTTGTAGATATCTCCATGTTTAAAGAGATGGCGGTGTATATCTTTCCATGTTGATGGAGATAGCGCTGTAGATATTTCCATGTTTACAGAGATAGCGGTGTAGTTATTTCCATATTTCTACAGATGACTGTGTAGATATTTCCATGTTTTTACAGATGGCAGTGTAGATATTTCCATGTTTATAGAGATAGCGGTGTAGATATTTTCATGTTTATACAGATTGCGGTGGAGATATGTCCATGTTTATACAGATGGCAATGGAGATATTTCCAAGTTAATACACATAGGGGTGTAGATATTTCCATGTTTATACCCATAGCGGTGTAGATATTTCCATGTTTATACAGATGGCTGTGTCGATATTTCCATGTTTATACAGAGTTCTCTGTAGATATTTCCATGTTTATATAGATGACAGTGTAGATATTTCCAGGTTTATACAGATGACTGTGTAGATATTTCAATGTTAATACAGATGGCGCTGTAGATATTTCCACGTTTATAGAGAGAGCGGTGTAGATTTTCCATGTTTATTGAGATAGCGGTGTAAATATTTCCATATTTATACAGATAGTGGTGTAGATATTTCCATGTTTTTACAGATAACGTTGTAGATATTTCCATCTTTATACAAACGGTGGTGAAGATATTTCCATGTTTACACAGATGTCGGTGTAGATATTTCCATGTGTATACAGATTGCATTGTAGATATTTCCATGTTTATACAGAAGACTGTATAGATATTTCCATGTTTTTACAGATGGTAGTGCAGATATTTCCATGTTTATAGAGATAGCGGTGTAGATATTTCCATGTTTGTACAGATGGTGGTGTTGATATTTCCATCTATACACAGATGGCCCTGTAGATATTTCCATGTTTATACAAATGGCGGCGTAGATATTTCCATGGACATGCAGATGGCGGTGTAGATATTTTCATGTTTATACAGAAAGCGGCGTAGATATTTCCATGTTTATATAGATAGCGGTGTAGATATTTCCCTGTATACACACATGGCTGTGTAGATATTTCCATGTTTATACAGATAGCACTGTAGATATTTCCATGTTTATACAGACAGCGGTGTAGTTATTTCCATGTATAAACAGATGTCTGTGTACGTATTTCCATGTTTAAACAGATGGCGATGTAGATAGTTCCTTGTTTATACAAATAGCGGTGTAGTTATTTCCAGGTTTATGCAGATAGCGGTGTAGATATTTCCATAAATATAAGATGGCTGTGTAGATATTTCCATGTTTATACAGATGGATGTGTAGATATTTCCATGTTTATGCAGATGACTTTGTAGGTATTTCCATGTTTATACAGATGGCGGTGTAGATATTTCCATGTTTATAGAGATAGCTGTGAAGATATTTCCACGTTTATACAGATAGCGGTGTAGATATTTCCATGTTTTTACAGATAGCAGTGTAGATATTTCCATCTTTATTCAGAGAGTGCTGTATATATTTCCATGTTTATACAGATCACTGTGTAGATATTTCCATGTTTATACAGATAACGTTGTAGATATTTCCACGTTTATACAAACGGTGGTGTAAATATTTCCATGTTCCTACACATCACTGTGTAGTTATTTCCATGTTTATACAGATGGCAGTGTAGATATTTCCATATTTATAGAGATAGAAGTGTAGATATTTCCAGGTTTATACAGATAGCGGTGTAAATATTTCCATGTTTATACAGATCGCGGTGTAGATATTTCCATGTTTATACAGATCGCAGTGTAGATATTTCCATGTTTGTACAGATGGCGGTGTAGATATTTCCATGTTTATAGAGATGGCGGTGTAGATATTTCCATGTTTATAGAGATAGCAGTGTAGATATATCCATGTTCATAGAGATGGCAGTGAGGATATTTCCATGTTTTTACAGATAGCAGTGTAGATATTCCCATTTTTATAGAGATAGCGGTTTCGATATTTCATATTTATACAGATAGTGGTGTAGATATTTCCAGGTTTATACAGATTGCGGTGTAGATATTTCCATGTTTATACAGATAGCGGTGTAGATATTTCCACGTTTATACAGATGGCGGTGTAGATATTTCCATCTTTCTACAAATGGCAGTGTAGATATTTCCATGTTTATAGAGATGGCGGTGTAGATATTTCCATGTTTATATAAATGGCAATGTAGATATTTTCTTGTTTATGTAGATGGCGTTGTAGATATCTCCATGTTTAAAGAAATGGCGGTGTATATGTTTCCATGTTGATGGAGGTAGCGGTGTAGATATTTCCATGTTTATAGAGATAGCGGTGTAGTTATTTCCATGTTTATAGAGATAGAAGTGTAGATATTTCCATATTTCTCCAGATGACTGTGTAGATATTTCTATGTTTGTACAGATGGCAGTGTAGATATTTCCATGTTTATACAGATGACTGTATAGATATTTCCATGTTTTTACACATGGCAATTCAGATGTTTCCATGTTTATAGAGATAGAGGTGTAGATATTTCCATGTTTGTACAGATGGCGGTGTTGATATTTCCATCAATACTCAGAAGGCCGTGTAGATATTTCCATGTTTATACAGATGGCGGCGTATATATTTCCATGGATATGCAGATGGTGGTGTAGATATTTCCATGTTTATACAGATAGCGGTGTAGATATTTCCATGTTTACACAGATGGTGGTGTAGATATTTCCGTTTTTATACACATGGCGGAGTAGGTACTTCCATCTTTATGGAGATGGCTGTGTAGATATTTTCATGTTTATAGAGATGGCGGTGTAGATATTTTCATATTTATAGAGATAGTGCTGTAGATAATTCCATCTTTCTACAGATGGCAGTGTAGATATTTCCATGTTTATACAGATGGCGGTGTAGATATTTCCATATTTATACAGATGTCTGTGTAGATATTTACATGTGAATACAGATGGTATTGTAGGTATTTCCATGTTTATACAGATGGTGGTGTAGATATTTCCATGTTTATTCAGATGACTGTGTAGATATATCCATGTTTTTACAGATGGCAGTGTAGATATTTCAATGTTTATAGATATGGAGCTGTAGATATTTCCATGTTTATACAGATTGCGGTGCAGATATTTCCATGTTTGTAGAGATGTCGGTGTTGATATTTCCATCAATACACAGATGACCGTGTAGATATTTCCATGTTTATACAGATGGCGTCGCACATATTTCCATGGATATGTAGATGGCGGTGTAGATATTTTCATGTTTATACAGATAGCGGTGTAGTTATTTCCATGTTTATATAGATAGAGGTGTAGATATTTCCATGTATATATACATGGCTGTGCAGATATTTCCAAGTTTATACAGATGTCGGTGTAGATATTTCCATGTTTATACAGATAACTTTGTAAGTATTTCCATGTTTATACAGATGGCGGTGTAGATATTTCGATGTTTATAGAGATAGCAGTGGAGTTATTTCCATGTTTATACAGATAGCGGTGTAGATATTTCCACGTTTATACTGATCACGGTGTAGATATTTCCATGTTTATAGAGATGGCGGTGTAGATATTTCCAGGTTCATAGAGATAGCTGTGTTGATTTTTCCATGTTTATAGAGATAGCGGTTGGATATTTCCATGTTTATACAGATAGGGGTGTAGATATTTCCATGTTTATACAGATGGCGGTGTAGATATTTCCATGTTTATACAGATCCCGGTGTAGATATTTCCATGTTTATACAGATCACGGTGTAGATATTTCCATGTTTATATAGATCATGGTGTAGATATTTCCATGTTTATACAGATCGCGGTGTTGATATTACCATGTTTATAGGGATAGTGGTGCAAATATTTCCACATTTATACAGATAGCGGTGAGGTTATTAGCATGTTTATACAGATACCGGTGTAGATATTTCCATCTATAAACAGATGTCTGTGTATATATTTCCATGTTTAAACAGATGACGGTGTAGATATTTCCTTGTTTATACAAATAGCGGTGTAGTTACTTCCATGTTTATACAGATCACGGTGTAGATATTTCCTTGTTTATACAAATAGCGGTGTAGATATTTCCATGCTTATACAGATAGCTGTGTAGATATTTCCTTCTTTATACAAATAGCGGTGTAGATATTTCCATGTTTATACAGATCACGGTGTAGATATTTCCTTGTTTATACAAATAGCGGTGTAGTTATTTCCATGTTTATACAGATAGCGGTGTAGATATTTCCATGTATATACAGATGGCTGTGTAGATATTTCCATATTTATACTGATGGCTGTGTAGATGTTTCAATGTTTATACAGATGACTTTGTAGGTATTTCCATGTTTATACAGATGGCGGTGTAGATATTTCCATGTTTACAGAGATAGCTGTGTAGATATTTCCATGTTTATACAAATAGCGGTCTAGATATTTCCATGTTTATACAGATCGCGGTGTAGATATTTCCATGATTATACAGATCGCGGTGTAGATATTTTCATGTTTATACAGATAGCGGTGTAGATATTTCCATGTTTTTACAGATATCGGTGTAGATATTTCCATGTTTACACAGATTGCGATGTAGATATTTCCATCTTTCTACAGAAGGCATTGTAGATATTTCCATGTTTATACAGATGGTTGTGTAGATATTTCCATGTTTATATAGATGGTGGTGTAGATTTTACCATGTTTATACAGATAGCGGTGTAGATATTTCCATGTTTATAAAGATAGCGGTGTAGATATTTCCATGTTTATACAGATAGCGGTGGAGATATTTCCCTCTTTATACAGATAGCGATGTACATATTTCCATGTTTATACAGATATCGGTGTAGATATTTCCATGTTTATACAGATAGCAGTGTAGATATTTCCATGTTTATACAGATGGCTCTGTAGATATTTCCATGTGTGTACAGACGGCGGTGTAGTTATTTCCATGTTTATACAGATGGCGCTGTAGATATTTCCATGTTTATACAGATGGTAGTGTAGATATTTCCATGTTTATACAGATATCAGAGTAGATATTTCCAGGTTTACAGAGATAGAGGTGTAGGTATTTCCATCTTTGCACAGATTGCGGTGTAGGTTTTGCCAAATTTACACAGATAGCGGTGTAGATATTTCCAAGTTTACACAGATAGCTGTGTAGATATTTCCATGTTTACAGAGATAACATTGTAGGTATTTCCATGTTTATACAGATGGCGGTGTAGATAAATCCATGTTTCTGAAGATGGCGGTGTAGATATTTTCATGTTTATAGAGATGGAGGTGTAGATATTTCCATGTATGTAGAGATAGCGGTGTAGATATTTTCATGTTTATACAGACTGCGGTGTAGATATTTCCATGTTTCTACAGATGGCAGTGCAGATATTTCCTTGTTTATACAGACAGCGGTGTAGATATTTCCATGTTTATACATGTAGCCGTGTAGATATTTCCATGTTTACAGAGATAGCGGTGTAGATATTTCCATCTTTGCACAGATTGTTGTGTAGATATTTCCATGTTTATGCAGATAGCTGTGTAAATATTTCAAAGTTTACACAGATAGCTGTGTAGATATTTCCGTGTTTACACACATAGCGTGGTAGATATTTCCATGTTTATACAGATTGCGGTGTAGATATTTCCATGATTATACTGATAGCGGTGTAGATATTTCCATGTTTCTACAGACAGCGGTGTAGATATTTCCACGTTTATACAGATGGCCGTGTAGATATTTCCATCTTTCTACAAATGGCAGTGTAGTTATTTCCATGTTTATAGAGATGGCGGTGTAGATATTTCCATGTTTATATAGATGGCAGTGTAGATATTTTCTTGTTTATGTAGATGGAGTTGTAGATATCTCCATGTTTAAAGAGATGGCGGTGTATATATTTCCATGTTGATGGAGATAGCAGTGTAGATATTTCCATGTTTATAGAGATAGCGGTGTAGTTATTTCCATGTTTATAGGGATAGCGGTGTATATATTTCCAGGTTTCTACAGATAACTGTGTAGATATTTCCATGTTTGTACAGATGGCATTGTAGATATTTCCATGTTTATAGAGATAGCGGTGTAGATATTTTCATGTTTATACAGATTGTGGTGGGGATATGTCCATGTTTATACAGATAGCAATGGAGATATTTCCAAGTTAATGCACATAGCGGTGTAGATATTTCCATGTTTATACAGATAGCGGTGTAGATATTTCCATGTGTATACAGATGGCTGTGCAGATATTTCCATGTTTATACAGAGTTCTCTGTACATATTTCCATGTTTATATAGATGAGAGTGTAGATATTTCCAGGTTTATACAGATGACTGTGTAGATATTTCCATGTTAATACAGATGACGGTGTAGATATTTCCATGTTTATAGAGATAGCGGTGTAGATAGTTCCATGTTTATAGAGATAGCGGTGTAAATATTTCCATATTTATACAGATAGTGGGGTAGATATTTCCATGTTTATACAGAGAGCGGTGTAGATATTTCCATCTTATTTCAGAGAGTGCTGTACATATTTCCATGTTTATACAGATCACTGTGTAGATATTTCCATGTTTATACAGATAACGTTGTAGATATTTCCATCTTTATACAAACGTTGGTGTAGATATTTCCATGTTCCTACACATGACTGTGTAGTTATTTCCATGTTTATACAGATGGCGGTGTAGATATTTCCATATTTATAGAGATAGCAGTGTAGATATTTCCAGGTTTCTACAGAGAGCGGTGTAAATATTTCCATGTTTATACAGATCGTGGTGTAGATATTTCCATGTTTATACAGATACCGGTGTAGATATTTCCAAGTTTATACAGACTGCAGTGTAGATATTTCTATGTTTATACAGATAGCGGTGTAGATGTTTCCATGTTTGTACTGATGGCGGTGTTCATATTTCCATCTGTACACAGATTGCCGTGTAGATATTTCCATCTTTATACAGATGGCGTTGTAGATATTTCCATGGATATGCAGATGGCATTGTGGATGTTTCCATGTTTATAGAGATAGCGGTGTAGGTTTTTCCATGTTTATACACATAGCGGTGTAGATATTTCCATGTTTATATTGATGGCGTTGTAGATATTTCCATGTTTATACCGATAGCGGTGTTGGTATTTCCACGTTTATACAGATAGTGATGTAGATAATTCCATGTTTATTCAGCTCGCAGTTCAGATATTTATATCTTTATACAGATGGTATTGTAGATATTTCCTTATTCACACAGATGGCGGTGTAGATGTTTCCATGTTTATACAGAAGGAGGAGTAGTTAGTTCCATGAGTATGGAGATGGCAGTGTAGATATTTTCATGTTTATAGAGATTGCGGTGTGGATATTTCCATGTTTATAGAGATAGCAGTGTAGATATTTTCATGTTTATACAGATGGCTGTGTAGATATTTCCATGTGTATACAGACGGCATTGTAGATATTTCCATGTTTATACAGATGACTGTATAGGTATTTCCATGTTTTTACACATGGCAGTGCAGATATTTTCATGTTTATAGAGATGGCGGTGTAGATATTTCCATGTTTATAGAGATAGTGGTGTAGGTATTTCCATATTTGTACATGTGGCGGTGATGATATTTCCATGTATACACCGATGGCCGTGTAGATATTTCCATGTTTATACAGATGGCGGCGTAGATATTTCCATGGATATGCAGATGGCAGTGTAGATATTTCCATATTTATACAGATAGCGGTGTAGATATTTCCATGTTTACACAGATGGTGTTGTAGATATTTCCGTGTTTATACTCATGGCGGTGTAGATATTTCCATGTTTATACAGATCCCGGTGTTGATATTACCATGTTTATAGGGATAGCGGTGCAAATATTTCCTCATTTATACAGTTAGAGGTGTAGTTATTAACATGTTTATACAGATAGTGGTGTAGATTTTTCCATCTATAAACAGATGTCTGTGTAGATATTTCCATGTTTAAACAGATGGTGGTGTAGATATTTCCTTGTTTATACAAATAGTGGTGTATATATTTCCATGTTTATACAGATAGCGGTGTAGATATTTCCATGTATATACACACGGCTGTGTAGATATTTCCATGTTTACACAGATGGCTGTGTAGATATTTCCACGTTTATACAGATAGCGGTGTAGATATTTCCATGTTTTTACAGATAGCAGTGTAGATATTTCCATCTTTATTCAGAGAGTGCTGTATATATTTCCATGTTTATACAGATCACTGTGTAGATATTTCCATGTTTATACAGATAACGTTGTAGATATTTCCACGTTTATACAAACGGTGGTGTAAATATTTCCATGTTCCTACACATCACTGTGTAGTTATTTCCATGTTTATACAGATGGCGGTGTAGATATTTCCATATTTATAGAGATAGCACTGTAGATATTTCCAGGTTTATACAGATAGCGGTGTAAATATTTCCATGTTTATACAGATCGCGGTGTAGATATTTCCATGTTTATACAGATCGCAGTGTAGATATTTCCATGTTTATACAGATGGCGGTGTAGATATTTCCATGTTTATACAAATAGCGCTGTAGATATTTCCATGTTTACACAGAAGGCGGTGTAGATATTTCCATGTTTATAGAGATGGCGGTGTAGATATTTCCATGTTTATAGAGATAGCAGTGTAGATATATCCATGTTCATAGAGATAGCAGTGAGGATATTTCCATGTTTATACAGATAGCAGTGTAGATATTTCCATTTTTATAGAGATAGCGGTTTAGATATTTCATATTTATACAGATAGTGGTGTAGATATTTCCATGTTTATACAGATTGCGGTGTAGCTATTTCCATGTTTATACACATGACCGTGTGGGTATTTCCATGTTTATACAGATGGCTTTGTAGTTATTTCCATGTTTATAGAGATAGCAGTGCAGATATTTCCATGTTTGTACAGATGGCGGTGTAGATAAATCCATGTTTCTGAAGATGGCGGTGTAGATATTTTCATGTTTATAGAGATGGAGGTGTAGATATTTCCATGTATGTAGAGATAGCGGTGTAGATATTTTCATGTTTATACAGACTGCGGTGTAGATATTTCCATGTTTATACGTGTAGCCGTGTAGATATTTCCATGTTTACAGAGATAGCGGTGTAGATATTTCCATCTTTGCACAGATTGTTGTGTAGATATTTCCATGTTTATGCAGATAGCTGTGTAAATATTTCAAAAGTTTACACAGATAGCTGTGTAGATATTTCCATGTTTACACACATAGCGTGGTAGATATTTCCATGTTTATACAGATTGCTTTGTAGATATTTCCATGATTATACTGATAGCGGTGTAGATATTTCCATGTTTCTACAGACAGCGGTGTAGATATTTCCACGTTTATACAGATGGCGTTGTAGATATTTCCATCTTTCTACAAATGGCAGTGTAGTTATTTCCATGTTTATAGAGATGGCGGTGTAGATATTTCCATGTTTATATAGATGGCAGTGTAGATATTTTCTTGTTTATGTAGATGGCGTTGTAGATATCTCCATGTTTAAAGAGATGGCGGTGTATATATTTCCATTTTGATGGAGATAGCAGTGTAGATATTTCCATGTTTATAGAGATAGCGGTGTGGTTATTTCCATGTTTATAGAGATAGCGGTGTATATATTTCCATGTTTCTACAGATAACTGTGTAGATATTTCCATGTTTGTACAGATGGCATTGTAGATATTTCCATGTTTATAGAGATAGCGGTTTAGATATTTTCATGTTTATACAGATTGTGGTGGAGATATGCCCATGTTTGTACAGATAGCAATGGAGATATTTCCAAGTTAATGCACATAGCGGTGTAGATATTTCCATGTTTATACATATAGTGGTGTAGATATTTCCATGTGTATACAGATGGCTGTGCAGATATTTCCATGTTTATACAGAGTTCTCTGTAGATATTTCCATGTTTATATAGATGAGAGTGTAGATATTTCCAGGTTTATACAGATGACTGTGTAGATATTTCCATGTTAATACAGATGACGGTGTAGATATTTCCATGTTTATAGAGATAGCGGTGTAGATAGTTCCATGTTTATAGAGATAGCAGTGTAAATATTTCCATATTTATACAGATAGTGGGGAAGATATTTCCATGTTTATACAGAGAGCGGTGTAGATATTTCCATCTTATTTCAGAGAGTGCTGTACATATTTCCATGTTTATACAGATCACTGTGTAGATATTTCCATGTTTATACAGATAACGTTGTAGATATTTCCATCTTTATACAAACGTTGGTGTAGATATTTCCATGTTCCTACACATGACTGTGTAGTTATTTCCATGTTTATACAGATGGCGGTGTAGATATTTCCATATTTATAGAGATAGCAGTGTAGATATTTCCAGGTTTCTACAGAGAGCGGTGTAAATATTTCCATGTTTATACAGATCGTGGTGTAGATATTTCCATGTTTATACAGATACCGGTGTAGATATTTCCAAGTTTATACAGACTGCAGTGTAGATATTTCTATGTTTATACAGATAGCGGTGTAGATGTTTCCATGTTTGTACTGATGGCGGTGTTCATATTTCCATCTGTACACAGATTGCCGTGTAGATATTTCCATCTTTATACAGATGGCGTTGTAGATATTTCCATGGATGTGCAGATGGCAGTGTGGATGTTTCCATGTTTATAGAGATAGCGGTGTAGGTTTTTCCATGTTTATACACATAGCGGTGTAGATATTTCCATGTTTATATTGATGGCGTTGTAGATATTTCCATGTTTATTCCGATAGCGGTGGTGGTATTTCCACGTTTATACAGATAGTGATGTAGATAATTCCATGTTTATTCAGCTCACAGTTCAGATATTTATATCTTTATACAGATGGTATTGTAGATATTTCCTTATTCACACAGATGGCGGTGTAGATGTTTCCATGTTTATACAGAAGGAGGAGTAGATAGTTCCATGATTATGAAGATGGCAGTGTAGATATTTTCATGTTCATAGAGATTGCGGTGTAGACATTTCCATGTTTATAGAGATAGCAGTGTAGATATTTACATGTTTATACAGATGGCTGTGTAGATATTTCCATGTGTATACAGACGGCATTGTAGATATTTCCATGTTTATACAGATGACTGTATAGGTATTTCCATGTTTTTACACATGGCAGTGCAGATATTTTCATGTTTATAGAGATGGCGGTGTAGATATTTCCATGTTTATAGAGATAGTGGTGTAGGTATTTCCATATTTGTACATGTGGCGGTGATGATATTTCCATGTATACACAGATGGCCGTGTAGATATTTCCATGTTTATACAGATGGCGGCGTAGATATTTCCATGGATATGCAGATGGCAGTGTAGATATTTCCATATTTATACAGATAGCGGTGTAGATATTTCCATGTTTACACAGATGGTGTTGTAGATATTTCCGTGTTTATACTCATGGCGGTGTAGATATTTCCATGTTTATACAGATCCCGGTGTTGATATTACCATGTTTATAGGGATAGCGGTGCAAATATTTCCTCATTTATACAGTTAGAGGTGTAGTTATTAACATGTTTATACAGATAGTGGTGTAGATTTTTCCATCTATAAACAGATGTCTGTGTAGATATTTCCATGTTTAAACAGATGGTGGTGTAGATATTTCCTTGTTTATACAAATAGCGGTGTATATATTTCCATGTTTATACAGATAGCGGTGTAGATATTTCCATGTATATACACACGGCTGTGTAGATATTTCCATGTTTACACAGATGGCTGTGTAGATATTTCCATGTTTATACAGATGACTTTGTAGGTATTTCCATGTTTATACAGATTGCAGTGTAGATATTTCCATGTTTATTGAGATAGCTGTGTAGATATTTCCATGTTTATACAGATAGCGGTGTAGATATTTCGATGTTTATACAAATCGCGGTGTAGATATTTCCATGTTTATACAGATCGCGGTGTACATATTTCCATGTTCGTACACATGACTGTGTTGGTATTTCCATGTTTATACAGATGGCTTTGTAGATATTTCCATGTTTATACAGATCGCGGTGTTGATATTACCATGTTTATAGGGATAGCGGTGCAAATATTTCCACATTTATGCAGATAGCGGTGTAGTTATTAGCATGTTTATACAGATAGCGGTGTAGATATTTCCATGTATAAAGAGATGTCTGTGTATATATTTCCATGTTTAAACAGCTGGCGGTGTAGATATTTCCTTGTTTATACAAATAGCGGTGTAGTTGTTTCCATGTTTATACAGATCACGGTGTAGATATTTCCTTGTTTATGCAAATAGCGGTGTAGTTATTTCCATGTTTATAGAGATAGCGGTGTAGATATTTCCTTGTTTACAAATAGCAGTGTAGATATTTCCAAGTTTATACAGATCACGGTGTAGATAATTCCTTGTTTATACAAATAGCGGTGTAGTTATTTCCATGTTTATACGGATAGCGGTGTATATATTTCCATGTATATACAGATGGCTGTGTAGATATTTCCATGTCTAGACAGATGGAGGTGTAGATATTTCCATGTTTATAGAGATAGCTGTGTAGATATTTCCATGTTTATACACATAGCGGTGTAGATATTTCCATGTTTATATAGATGGTGGTGTAGATATTACCATGTTTATACAGATAGCGTTGTAGATATTTACATGTTTATACAGATCGTGGTGAAGATATTTCCATGTTTATACAGATCCCTGTGTAGATATTTCCATGTTTATACAGATCGCAGTGTAGATATTTCCATGTTTATAAAGATAGTGGTTTAGATATTTCCATGTTTATACAGATAGCGGTCTAGATATTTCCATGTTTATACAGATGGCGGTGTAGATATTTCCATGTTTATAGAAATGGCGGTGTAGATATTTCCATGTTCATTGAGATAGCGGGGTAGATATATCCATGTTCATAGAGATAGCAGTGAGGATATTTCCATGTTTATACAAATAGCAGTGTAGATATTTCCATTTTTACAGAGATAGCGGTTTCGATATTTCATATTTATACAGATAGCGGTGTAGATATTTCCAGGTTTATACAGATTGCGGTGTAGATATTTCCATGTTTATACAGATAGCGGTGTAGATATTTCCACGTTTATACAGATGGCGGTGTAGATATTTCCATCTTTCTACAAAGGGCAGTGTGGATATTTCCATGTTTATAGAGATGGCGGTGTAGATATTTCCATGTTTATATAAATGGCAATGTAGATATTTTCTTGTTTATGTAGATGGCGTTGTAGATATCTCCATGTTTAAAGAAATGGCGGTGTCTATGTTTCCATGTTGATGGAGATAGCGGTGTAGATATTTCCATGTTTATAGAGATAGCGGTGTAGTTATTTCCATGTTTATAGAGATAGAAGTGTAGATATTTCCATATTTCTCCAGATGACTGTGTAGATATTTCTATGTTTGTACAGATGGCAGTGTAGATATTTCCATGTTTATACAGATGACTGTATAGATATTTCCATGTTTTTACACATGGCAATTCAGATATTTCCATGTTTATAGAGATAGAGGTGTAGATATTTCCATGTTTGTACAGATGGCGGTGTTGATATTTCCATCAATACTCAGAAGGCGGTGTAGATATTTCCATGTTTATACAGATGGCGGCGTATATATTTCCATGGATATGCAGATGGTGGTGTAGATATTTCCATGTTTATACAGATAGCGGTGTAGATATTTCCATGTTTACACAGATGGTGGTGTAGATATTTCCGTTTTTATACACATGGCGGAGTAGGTACTTCCATCTTTATGGAGATGGCTGTGTAGATATTTTCATGTTTATAGAGATGGCGGTGTAGATATTTTCGTATTTATAGAGATAGTGCTGTAGATAATTCCATCTTTCTACAGATGGCAGTGTAGATATTTCCATGTTTATACAGATGGCGGTGTAGATATTTCCATATTTATACAGATGTCTGTGTAGATATTTCCATGTGAATACAGATGGTATTGTAGGTATTTCCATGTTTATACAGATGGTGGTGTAGATATTTCCATGTTTATTCAGATGACTGTGTAGATATATCCATGTTTTTACAGATGGCAGTGTAGATATTTCAATGTTTATAGATATGGAGCTGTAGATATTTCCATGTTTATACAGATTGCGGTGCAGATATTTCCATGTTTGTAGAGATGTCGGTGTTGATATTTCCATCAATACACAGATGACCGTGTAGATATTTCCATGTTTATACAGATGGCGTCGCACATATTTCCATGGATATGTAGATGGCGGTGTAGATATTTTCATGTTTATACAGATAGCGGTGTAGTTATTTCCATGTTTATATAGATAGAGGTGTAGATATTTCCATGTATATATACATGGCTGTGTAGATATTTCCAAGTTTATACAGATGTCGGTGTAGATATTTCCATGTTTATACAGATAACTTTGTAAGTATTTCCATGTTTATACAGATGGCGGTGTAGATATTTCGATGTTTATAGAGATAGCAGTGGAGTTATTTCCATGTTTATACAGATAGCGGTGTAGATATTTCCACGTTTATACTGATCACGGTGTAGATATTTCCATGTTTATAGAGATGGCGGTGTAGATATTTCCAGGTTCATAGAGATAGCTGTGTTGATTTTTCCATGTTTATAGAGATAGCGGTTGGATATTTCCATGTTTATACAGATAGGGGTGTAGATATTTCCATGTTTATACAGATGGCGGTGTAGATATTTCCATGTTTATACAGATCCCGGTGTAGATATTTCCATGTTTATACAGATCACGGTGTAGATATTTCCATGTTTATATAGATCATGGTGTAGATATTTCCATGTTTATACAGATCGCGGTGTTGATATTACCATGTTTATAGGGATAGTGGTGCAAATATTTCCACATTTATACAGATAGCGGTGAGGTTATTAGCATGTTTATACAGATACCGGTGTAGATATTTCCATCTATAAACAGATGTCTGTGTATATATTTCCATGTTTAAACAGATGACGGTGTAGATATTTCCTTGTTTATACAAATAGCGGTGTAGTTACTTCCATGTTTATACAGATCACGGTGTAGATATTTCCTTGTTTATACAAATAGCGGTGTAGATATTTCCATGCTTATACAGATAGCTGTGTAGATATTTCCTTGTTTATACAAATAGCGGTGTAGATATTTCCATGTTTATACAGATCACGGTGTAGATATTTCCTTGTTTATACAAATAGCGGTGTAGTTATTTCCATGTTTATACAGATAGCGGTGTAGATATTTCCATGTATATACAGATGGCTGTGTAGATATTTCCATATTTATACTGATGGCTGTGTAGATGTTTCAATGTTTATACAGATGACTTTGTAGGTATTTCCATGTTTATACAGATGGCGGTGTAGATATTTCCATGTTTACAGAGATAGCTGTGTAGATATTTCCATGTTTATACAAATAGCGGTCTAGATATTTCCATGTTTATACAGATCGCGGTGTAGATATTTCCATGATTATACAGATCGCGGAGTAGATATTTTCATGTTTATACAGATAGCGGTGTAGATATTTCCATGTTTTTACAGATATCGGTGTAGATATTTCCATGTTTACACAGATTGCGATGTAGATATTTCCATCTTTCTACAGAAGGCATTGTAGATATTTCCATGTTTATACAGATGGTTGTGTAGATATTTCCATGTTTATATAGATGGTGGTGTAGATTTTACCATGTTTATACAGATAGCGGTGTAGATATTTCCATGTTTATAAAGATAGCGGTGTAGATATTTCCATGTTTATACAGATAGCGGTGGAGATATTTCCCTCTTTATACAGATAGCGATGTACATATTTCCATGTTTATACAGATATCGGTGTAGATATTTCCATGTTTATACAGATAGCAGTGTAGATAATTCCATGTTTATACAGATGGCTCTGTAGATATTTCCATGTGTGTACAGACGGCGGTGTAGTTATTTCCATGTTTATACAGATGGCGCTGTAGATATTTCCATGTTTATACAGATGGTAGTGTAGATATTTCCATGTTTATACAGATATCAGTGTAGATATTTCCAGGTTTACAGAGATAGAGGTGTAGGTATTTCCATCTTTGCACAGATTGCGGTGTAGGTTTTGCCAAATTTACACAGATAGCGGTGTAGATATTTCCAAGTTTACACAGATAGCTGTGTAGATATTTCCATGTTTACAGAGATAGCATTGTAGATATTTCCGTGTTTATACAGATTGCGGTGTAGCTATTTACATATTGACACAGATAGCGGTGTAGATATTTCCAATATTAAACAGGTAGCGGTGTAGAAATTCCCATGTTTATACAGATCGCTTTGTAGACATTTCCGTTTTTCTACTGATGTCAGTGTAGATATTTCCAAGTTTATACAGATGGCAGTGTAGATATTTCCATGTTTATAGAGATAGCGGTGTAGATATTTCCATGTTTGTACAGATGGCGTTGTTGATATTTCCATCTATACACAGATGGCCTTGTAGATATTTCCATGTTTATACAGATGGCGGCGTAGATATTTCCATGGACATGCAGATGGCAGTGTAGATATTTCCATGTTTATAGAGATTGAGGTGTAGATATTTCCATGTTTATATACATCACGGTGTAGATATTTACATGTTTATACAGATCGCAGTGAAGATATTTCCATGTTCATACAGATAATGGTGTAGATATTTCCATGTTTATACAGATCGCGGTGTTGATATTACCATGTTTATAGGGATAGCGGTGCAAATATTTCCACATTTATGCAGATAGCGGTGTAGTTATTAGCATGTTTATACAGATAGCGGTGTAGATATTTCCATGTATAAACATATGTCTGTGTATATATTCCCATGTTTAAACAGATGGCGGTGTAGATATTTCCTTGTTTATACAAATAGCGGTGTAGTTATTTCCATGTTTATACAGATAGCGCTGTAGATATTTCCATGTATATACAGATGGCTGTGTAGATATTTCCATGTTTATACAGATGGCTGTGTAGATATTTCCAAGTTTATACAGATGGCTGTGTACATATTTCCATGTTTATGCAGATGACTTTGTAGGTATTTCCATGTTTATACAGATGGCGGTGTAGGTATTTTGATGTTTATAGAGATAGATGTGTAGATATTTCTATGTTTATACAGAAAGCGGTGCAGATATTTCCATGTTTATACAGATGCCTATGCCGATATTTCCATATTTATACAGAGGGCTTTGTAGATATTTCCATGTTTATACAGATGGCAGTGTAGATATTTCCATGTTCCTACACATGACTGTGTAGCTATTTCCATGTTTATAGAGATGGCTTTGTAGATATTTCCATGTTTATAGAGATAGCAGTGCAGATATTTCCATGTTTATACAGATAGCGTTGTAAATATTTCCATGTTTATACAGATCGTGTTGTAGATATTTCCATGTTTATACAGATACCGGTGTAGATATTTCCATGTTCATACAGAACGCAGTGTAAATATTTCCATGTTTTTACAGATAGCGTTGCAGATATTTCCATGTTTGTACAGATGGCGGTGTTGATATTTGCATCTATACATAGATGACCGTGTAGATATTTCCATGTTTATACAGATGGCGGTGCAGATATTTCTATTGTTATGTAGATGGCGGTGTAAATATTTCCATGTTTATACAGATACCGGTGTAGTTATTTCCATGTTTATATAGATAGCGGTGTAGATAATTCCATGCATATACACATGGCTGTGTAGATATTTCCATGTTTATACAGATGGTGGTGTAGATATTTCCATGTTTATACAGATAACTTTGTAAGTATATCCATGTTTATACAGATGGTGGTGTAGATATTTCGATGTTTATAGAGATAGCAGTGGAAATATTTCCATGTTTATACAGATACCGGTGTAGATATTTCCATGTTTATACTGAGCGCGGTGTAGATATTTCCATGTTTATAGAGATGGCGCTGTAGATATTTCCATGTTCATAGAGATAGCGGTGTTGATTTTTCCATGTTTATAGAGATAGTGCTGTGGATATTTCCATGTTCATACAGATAGGGGAGTAGATATTTCCATGTTGATAGAGATGGCGGTGTTGCTATTTCCATGTTTATACAGATCACGGTGTAGGTATTTCCATGTTTATACAGATCGCGGTGTTGATATTACCATGTTTACAGGGATAGCGGTGAAAATATTTCCACATTGGTACAGATAGCGGTGTAGATATTATCATGTTTATACAGATAGCGGTGTAGATATTTCCATGTATAAACAGATGTTTGTGTATATATTTCCATGTTTAAACAGATGGCGGTGTAGATATTTCCTTGTTTACACAAATAGCGGTGTAGTTATTTCCATGTTTATACAGATAGCGGTGTAGATATTTGCATGTATATACAGATGGCTGTGTAGATATTTCCATGTTTATACAGATGGCTGTGTAGATATTTCCATGTTTATACAGATGGCGAAGTAGTTAGTTCTATGTTTATGGAGATGGAAATGTAGATATTTTCATATTTTTAGAGATAGCGGTGTAGATATTTCCATGTTTATAGAGATAGCAGTGTAGATATTTACATGTTTATACAGAAGGCTGTGTAGATATTTCCATGTGTATACAGATGGCATTGTAGATATTTCCATGTTTATAAAGATGACTGTATAGGTATTTCCATGTTTTTACAGGTGGCAGTGCAGATATTTCCATGTTTATACAGATAGCTCTGTAGATATTTCCATGTTTATACAAATGGCGGTGTAGATATTTCCATGTTTATAGAGATGGCGGTGTAGATATTTACATCTTTATAGAGATACCGGTGTAGATATATCCATGTTCATAGAGATAGCAGTGAGGATATTTCCATGTTTATTCAGATAGCAGAGTAGATATTTCCATTTTTATAGAGATAGCGGTTTAGATATTTTATATTTATACAGATAGCAGTGTAGATATTTCCATGTTTATACACATTGCGGTGTAGATATTTCCATGTTTATTCAGATGACTGTGTAAATATTTCCATGTTTTTACAGATGGCAGTGTAGATATTTCAATGTTTATAGTGATGGCGCTGTAGATATTTCCATGTTTATACAGTTAACAGTGGAGATATTTCCATATTTATACAGACAGCATTGAAGATATTTCCATGTTTATACACATAGCGGTGTACATATTTCCATGTTTATAGAGACAGCGGTGTAGGTATTTCCATGTTTATACAGATAGCGGTGCAGATATTTCCATGTTTATACAGATGCCTATGCAGATATTTCCATATTTATACAGAGGGCTGTGTAGATATTGCTATGCTTATACAGATGGCAGTGTAGATATTTCCATGTTCCTACACATGACTGTGTAGGTATTTCCATGTTTATACAGATGGCTTTGCAGATATTTCCATGTTTATAGAGATAGCGGTCAGATATTTCCATGTTTATACAGATAGCGGTGTATATATTTCCATGTTTATACAGATCGTGGTGTAGATATTTCCACGTTCATACAGATACCGGTGTAGATATTTCCCTGTTTATACAGACCGCAGTGTAGATATTTCCATGTTTGTACAGATGGTGGTGTTGATGCTTCCATCTATACACAGATTGCTGTGTAGGTATTTCCATGTGTATACAGATGGCATTGTAGATATTTCCATGTTTATACAGAAGGTGGTGTAGATATTTCCATGTTTACACAGATGACTCTATAGGTATTTCCATGTTGATACAGATGGCGGTGTAGATATATCCATGTGTATAGAGATAGCGGTGTAGATATTTCCATGTTTATACTTATCGTGGTGTAGATATTTCCATGTTATAGAGATGGCGGTGTAGATATTTCCATATTCATAGGGATGGCGGTGTAGATATTTCCATGTTTATACAGATCACGGTGTAGATATATCCTTGTTTATACAAATAGCGGTGTTGTTATTTCCATGTTTATACAGATAGCGGTGTAGATATTTCCATGTATATACAGACGGCTGTGTAGATATTTCCATGTTTATACAGATGGCTGTGTAGATATTTCCATGTTCATACAGATGACTTTGTATGTATTTCCATGTTTATACAGATGGCGGTGTAGATATTTCCATGTTTATAGAGATAGCTGTGTAGATATTTCCATGTTTATACAGATAGCGCTGTAGATATTTCCATGTTTATACAGATCGCGGTGTAGATATTTCCAAGTTTACACAGATTGCGGTGTAGATATTTCCATCTTTCTACAGATGGCATTGTTGATATTTCCATGTTTATAGAGATGGCGGTGTAGATATTTCTATGTTTATACAAATGGTGGTGTAGATATTACCATGTTTATACAGATAGCGGTGTAGATATTTCCATCTTTCTACAGATGGCATTGTAGATATTTCCATGTTTATATAGATGGCTGTGTAGATATTTCCATGTTTATACAGATGACTTTGTAGGTATTTCCATGTTTATACAGATGGCAGTGTAGATATTTCCATGTTTGTACAGATGGCGGTGTTGGTGTTTCCATATTTATACAGATAACGGTGTAGAAGTTTCCATGTTTATACAGATATCGGTGTAAATATTTCCATGTTTATACAGATAACGGTGTAGATATTTCCATGTTTATAGAGATAGCGGTGTAGATATTTCCATATTTATACAGATAGCGGTGTAGATATTTCCATGTTTATACATACCGCGGTGTAGATAATTCCATGTTTATACAGATAGCGGTGCAGATATTTCCATGTTTGTACAGATGGCGGTGTTGGTATTTCCATCTATACACAGATGACCGTGTACATATTTCCATGTTTATTCAGATGGCGGCGCAGGTATTTCCATTGATATGTAGATGGCGGTGTAGATATTTCCATGTTTATTCAGATAGCGGTGTAGTTATTTCCATGTTTATAAAGATAGCGGTGTAGGTATTTCCATGTATATACACATGGCTCTGTAGATATTTCCATGTTTATACAGATGGCGGTGTAGATATTTCCATGTTTATACAGATGGCGGTGTAGATATTTCGATGTTTATAGAGATAGCAGTGGAGATATTTCCATGTTTATACTGATCATGGTGTAGGCATTTCCATGTTATAGAGATAGCAGTGTAGATATTTCCACGTTTGTACAGATGGCGGTGGTGATATTTCCATCTATACACAGATAGCCGTGTAGGTATTTCCATTTGTATACAGATGGCATTGTAGATATTTCCATGTTTATACAGATGGTGGTGTAGATATTTCCATGTTTATACAAATGACTGTATAGGTATTTCCATGTTTTTACAGATGGCATTGTAGATATTTCCATGTTTATACAGATAGCAGTGTAGATATTTCCATGTTTATACAGATGGCGGTGTAGATATTTCCATGTTCATTGAGATGGCGGTGTAGTTATTTCCATGTTCATTGAGATAGCGGTGTAGGTATTTCCATATTTATACAGATAACGGTGTAGATATTTCCATGTTTATACAGATAGCAGTGTAAATATTTCCATGTTTATACAGATCACGGTGTAGTTATTTCCATGTTTATAGAGATAGAGGTGTAGATATTTCCATGTTTATACAGATAGTGGTTTAGATATATCCATGTTTATACAGACCGCGGTGTAGATATTTCCATGTTTATACAGATAGTGGTGTAGGTATTTCCATGTTTGTACAGATGGCGGTGTTGATATTTCCATCTATACACAGATGACCGTGTAGATATTTCCATGTTCATACAGACGGCTGCGCAGATATTTCCATGGATATGTAGATGGCGGTGTAGATATTTCCATGTTTATACAGATAGCGGTGTAGTTATTTCCATGTTTATATAGATAGCGGTGTAGATATTTCCATGTATATACACATGGCTGTGTAGATATTTCCATGTTTAGACCGATAACTTTGTAAGTATTTCCATGTTTATACAGATGGCGGTGTAGATATTTCGATGTTTATAGAGATAGCAGTAGAGATATTTCCATGTTTATAGTGATATCGGTGTAGATATTTCCACGTTTATACTGATCGCGGTGTAGATATTTCCATGTTTATAGAGATGGTGGTGTAGATATTTCCATGTTCATAGAGATAGCGGTGTTGATTTTTCCATGTTTATAGACATAGCGGTGTGGATATTTCCATGTTTATACAGATTGGGGTGTAAATATTTCCATGCATATAGAGATGGCAGTGTAGATATTTCCATGTTTATACAGATCACGGTGTAGATATTTCCATGTTTCTACAGATCGCGGTGTAGATATTTCCATGTTTAAACAGATCATGGTGTAGATATTTCCATGTTTATACAGATCGTGGTGTTGATATTACCATGTTTATAGGGATAGCGGTGCAAATATTTCCACATTTATGCAGATAGCGGTGTAGTTAGTAGCATGTTTATACAGATAGCGGTGTAGATATTTCCGTGTATAAACAGATGTCTGTGTATATATTTCCATGTTTAAACAGATGGCGTTGTAGATATTTCCTTCTTTATACAAATAGTGGTGTAGTTATTTCCATGTTTATACAGATAGCGGTGTACATATTTCCTTGTTTATACAAATAGCAGTGTCGATATTTCCATGTTTATAGAGATCACGGTGTAGATATTTCCATGTTTATAGAGATAGCGGTGTAGATATTTCCATGTATATACAGACGGCTGTGTAGATATTTCCATGTTTATACAGATGGCTGTGTAGATATTTCCATATTTATACAGATGACTTTGAAGGTATTTCCATGTTTATACAGTTGGCCGTGTAGATATTTCCATGTTTATAGAGATAGCTGTGTACATATTTCCATCTTTATACAGATAGCGGTGTAGATATTTCCATGTTTATACAGATAGCGGTGTAGATATTTCCATGTTTATACAGATCGTGGTGTAGATATTTCCATGTTTGTACAGACAGCAGTGAATATATTTCCATGTTTATACACATAGCTGTGTACATATTTAGATGTTTATGGAGACAGTGGTGTAGGTATTTCCATGTTTATACAGATAGCGGTGTAGATATTCCCATGTTTATAGAGATAGCGGTGTAGATATTTCCATATTTATACATATAACGGTGTAGATACTTCCATGTTTATACAGACCGCACTGTAGATATTTCCATGTTTATAGAGATAGCCGTGTAGATATTTCCATGTTTGTACAGATGGCGGTGTTGATGTTTCCATCTATACACAGATTGCCGTGAATGTATTTCAATGTTTATACAGATGGCATTGTAGATATTTCCATGTTTATACAGATGGTGGTGTAGATATTTCCATGTTTATAGAGATGACTGCATAGGTATTTTCATGTTTTTACAGATGGCATTGTAGATATTTCCATGTTCATAGAGATAGCAGTGTAGCTATTTCCATGTTTATACAGATGGCGGTGTAGATATTTCCATGTTTATAGAGATAGCGGTGTAGATATTTCCATATTTATAGAGATAACGGTGTAGATATTTCCATGTTTATACAGATAGACGTGTAAATATTTCCATGTTTATACAGATCACGGTGTAGATATTTCCATGATTATAGAGATAGTGGTGTAGATATTTCCATGTTTATACAGATAGCGATGTAGATATTTCCATGTTTTTACAGACCGCGGTGTAAATATTTCCATGTTTATACAGAAAGCGGAGTAGTTATTTCCATGTTTATATAGATAGCGGTGTAGATATTTCCATTAATATACTCATGGCTGTGTAGATATTTCCATGTTTATACAGAGGGCGGTGTAGATATTTCCATGTTTATAGAGATGGCGGTGTGGATATTTCCATGGTTATACAGATCACGGTGTAGAAGTTTCCATATTCATACAGATCATGGTGTAGATATTTCCATGTTTATACAGATCGCGGTGTTGATATTACCATGTTTATAGGGTTAGCGGTGCAAATATTTCCACATTTATACAGATAGTGGTGTAGTTATTAGCATGTTTATACAGATAGCCATGTAGATATTTCCGTGTATAAACAGATGTCTGAGTATATGTTTCCGTGTTTAAACAGATGGCGGTGTAGATATTTCCTTGTTTGTACAAATAGCGTTGTAGTTATTTCCATGTTTATATAGATAGCGGTGTAGATACTTCCTTGTATATACAGATGGCTGTGTAGATATTTCCATGTTTATACAGATGGCTTTGTAGATATTTCCATGTTTATACAGATGACTTGGTAGGTTTTTCCATGTATATACAGATGGCGGTGTAGATATTTCCATGTTTATAGAGATAGCTTTGTAGATATTTCCACGTTTATACAGATAGCGGTGTAGACATTTCCATGTTTATACAGATCGCGGTGTAGATATTTCCATGTTTATACACATCACGGTGCAGATATTTCCATGTTTATACAGATCGCGGTGTAGATATTTCCATGTTTATAGAGATAGCGGTGTAGATATTTCCATGTTTATACAGATAGCGCTGTAGATATTTCCATGTTTATACAGATGGCGGTGTAGTTATTTCCATGTTTATAGAGATGGCAGTGTAGATATTTCCATTTTTATAGAGATAGCCATGTAGATATGTCCATGTTCATAGAGATAGCAGTGTAGATATTTCCCTGTTTACACAGATAGCAGTGTAGATATTTCCATTTTTATAGAGATAGTGGTTTAGATATCTCATATTTATACAGATAGCGGTGTAGATATTTCCATGTTTATACAGATGGCTGTGTAAATATTTCCATGTTTATACAGATGACTTTGTAGGTATTTCCATGTTTATACAGATGGTGGTGTAGGTATTTCCATGTTTATAGAGATAGCTGTGTAGATATTTCCATGTTTATACAGATAGCGGTGTAGATATTTCCATGTTTATACAGATCACAGTTTAGATATTTTCATGTTTATACAGACAGCAGTGGAGATATTTCCATGTTTATACACATAGCGGTGTACATATTTCCATGTTTATAGAGACAGCGGTGTAGGTATTTCCATGTTTATACAGATAGCGGTGTAGATATTTCCATGTTTATACAGACCACGGTGTAGATATTTCCATATTTATACAGATAGCGGTGCCGATATTTCCATGTTTGTACAGATGGCGGTGTTGATATTTCCATCTATGCAATGATGACCGTGGAGATATTTCCATGTTTATACAGTATCGGTGTAGATATTTCCATGTTTACACAGATAGCTGTGTAGATATTTCCAAGTTTACGCAGTTAGCTGTGTAGATATTTCCATGATTACAGAGATAGCATTGTATATATTTCCATGTTTATACAGATAGCGGTGTAGATATTTCCATGTTTATACAGATAGCGGTGTAGATATTTCCATGTTTATACAGATAGCGGTGGAGATATTTCCATGTTTATAGAGATAGCTTTGTAAATATTTCCATGTTTATACAGATAGCGGTGTAAGTATTTCCATGTTTATAGAGATAGCGGTGTAGATATTTCCATGTTTATAGAGATAGCGGTGTAGATATTTCCATGTTTATAGAGATAGCTTTGTAAATATTTCCATGTTTATACAGATAGCGGTGTAAGTATTTCCATGTTTATAGAGATAGCGGTGTAGATATTTCCATGTTTATACAGATAGCGGTGTAGATATTTCCACATTTATACTTATAGCGCTGTAGATATTTCCAGGTTTATAGAGTTAGCGGTGTAGATGTTCCCACGTTTATAGAGATAGCGGTGTAGATATTTCCATGTTTATGCCGATAGCGGTGTAGATATTTCCATGTTCGTAGAGATGGCGGTATAGTTCTTTCTAAGTTTATAGAGATAGCGGTGTAAATATTTCCATGTTTATAGAGATGGTGGTGTAATTATTTTCATGTTTATAGAGATAGCGGAGTAGATATTTCCATGTTTATACAGATAGCGGTGTTGGTATTTCCATGTTTATACAGATAGCGGTGTAGATATTTCCATGTTTATACAGCTCGAGGTGTAGATATTTCCATCTTTATACAGATGGCCGTGTAGATATTTCCATGTTTATACAGATAGCGGTGTAGATATTTCCAAGTCTATAGAGATAGCGGTGTAGTTATTTCCATATTTATACAGATTGCGGTGTAGATATTTCCATCTTTATACAGATGGCGGTGTAGATATTTCCATGTTTATACAGATGGCAGTGAAGTTATTTCCATGTTTATACAGATAGTGGTGTAGATATTTCCATGTTTATACAGATGGCGGTGTAGATACATCCATGTTTCTGAAGATGGCGGTGTAGATATTTTCATATTTATAGAGATGGAGGTGTAGATATTTCCATGTATATAGAGATAGCAGTGTAGATATTTTCATGTTTATAGAGAAAGCGGTGTAGGTATTTCCATGTTTATAGAGATAGCGGTGAAGATAATTCCATATTTATACAGATAGCGGTGTACGTATTTCCATGTTTATACAGATTGCGGTGTAGATAATACCATGTTGCTGCAGAAGGCGGTGTAGATATTTCCTTGTTTATACAGACTGCAGTGTAGATATTTCCATGTTTATACAGGTAGTGCTGTAGATATTTGCAAGTTTACAGAGATAGCGGTGTAGTTATTTCCATCTTTGCACAGATTGCCGTGTAGATGTTTCCATGTTTACGCAGATAGCTGTGTAGATATTTCCAAGTTTACGCAGATAGCTGTGTAGATATTTCCAAGTTTACACAGATAGCTGTGTAGATATTTCCATGTTTACACACATACCGTGGTTGATATTTCCATGTTTATACAGATAGCGGTGTAGATATTTCCATGTTTATACTGATAGCGGTGAAGATATTTCCCTGTTTATACAGATAGCGATGTAGATATTTCCATGTTTATACAGACGGCAGTGTAGATATTTCCATGTTTATACAGATAGCGGTGTAGATATTTGCATGTTTACACAGATAGCGGTGTAGATATTTCCATCTTTGCACAGATTGCGGTGTAGGTATTGCCAAATTTACACAGAAAGCGTTGTAGATATTTCCAAGTTTACACAGATCGCTGTGTAGATATTTCCATGTTTACAGAGATAGCATTGTAGATATTTCCATGTTTATACAGATTGCGGTGTAGTTATTTCCATGTTGATACAGATAGTGGTGAAGATATTTCCATGTTTGTACAGGTAGCGGTGTTGAAATTCCCATGTTTATACTGATCGCTTTGTAGACATTTCCATCTTTCTACAGATGTTAGTGTAGATATTTCCAAGTTTATACAGATGGCAGTGTAGATATTTCCATGTTTATACAGATGTCTGTGTAGATATTTCAATGTTTATGCAGATGGCGTTGCAGATATTTCCATGTTTATAGGGATGGCTCTGTAGATATTTCTATGTTTATAGAGATAGCGGTGTAAATATTTCCATGCTTATAGAGATGGTGGTGTAAGTATTTTCATGTTTATAGAGATAGCGGTGTAGATATTTCCATGTTTATAAAGCTCACGATGTAGATATTTCCATCTTTATACAGATGGCAGTGTAGATATTTCCATGTTTATACAGATAGCGGTGTAGATATTTACATGTCTATACAGGTAGCGGTGTAGGTATTTCCATATTTATACAGATTGCGGTGTAGATATTTCCATCTTTATACAGATGGCGGTGTAGATATTTCCACGTTTATACACATGGCAGTGAGGATATTTCCATGTTTATACAGATAGTGGTGTAGATATTTCCACGTTTATACAGATGGCGGTGTTGATACATCCATGTTTCTGAAGATGGCAGTGTAGATATTTTCATGTTTATAGAGATGGCGGTGTAGATATTTCCATGTATATAGAGATAGCGGTGCAGATATTTCCATGTTAATACAGATAGCGGTGTAAATATTTCCATGTTTATACAGATCGTGGTGTACATATTTCCATGTTTATACAGATACCGGTGTAGATATTTCCATGTTTATACAGATCGCAGTGTAGATATTTCCATGTTTATAGAGATAGCGGTGTAGATATTTCCATGTTTGTACAGATGGTGGTGTTGATGTTTCCATCTATACACAGATTTCCGTGTAGTTATTTCCATGTGTATACAGATGGCATTGTAGATATTTCCATGTTTATACAGATGGTTGTGTAGATATTTCCATGTTTATACAGATGACTGTATAGGTATTTCCATGTTTTTACAGATGGCATAGTGGATATTTCCATGTTTATAGAGATAGCGCTGTGGATATTTCCATGTTTATACAGATAGGGGTGTAGATATTTCCATGTTTATAGAGATGGCGGTGTAGATATTTCCATATTTATACAAATCACGGTGTAGATATTTCCATGTTTATACAGATCATGGTGTAGATATTTCCATGTTTATACAGATAGTGGTGTTGATATTACCATGTTTATAGGGATAGCGGTACAAATATTTCCACATTTATACAGATAGCTGTGTAGTTATTATCATGTTTATACAGATAGCGGTGTAGATATTTCCATGTATAAACAGATATCTGTGTATATATTTCCATGTTTAAACAGATGGCGGTGTAGATATTTCCTTGTTTATACAAATAGCGGTGCAGTTATTTCCATGTTTATACAGATAGCAGTGTAGATATTTCCATGCATATACAGATGGCTGTGTAGATATTTCCATGTTTATACAGATGGCTGTGTAGATATTTCCATGTTTATAGAGATGACTTTGTAGATATTTCCATGTTTATACAGATGGCGGTGCAGATATTTCCATGTTTATAGAGATAGCTGTGTAGATATTTCCATGTTTATACTGATCGCGGTGTAGATATTTCCATGTTTATAAAGATAGCGTTGTAGATATTTCCATGTTTATACAGATAGCGCTGTAGATATTTCCATGTTTATACAGATGGCGGTGTAGATATTTCCATGTTTATAGAGATGGCGGTGTAGATATTTCCATGTTTATAGAGATATCGGTGTAGATATATCCATGTTCATAGATATAGCAGTGAGGATATTTCCATGTTTATTCAGATAGCAGTGTAGATATTTCCATTTTTATAGAGATAGCGGTTTAGATATTTCCTATTCATACAGATAGCGGTGTAGATATTTCCATGTTTATACAGATTGCCGTGTAGATATTTCCATGTTTATTCAGATGACTGTGTAGATATTTCCATGTTTTTACAGATGGCAGTGTAGATATTTCAATGTTTATAGAGATGTCACTGTAGATATTTCCATGTTTATACAGATAACGGTGGAGATATTTCCATGTTTATACAGACAGCAGTGGAGATATTTCCATGTTTATACACATAGCGGTGTACATATTTCCATGTTTATAGAGACAGCGGTGTAGGTATTTCCATGTTTATACAGATAGCGGTGCAGATATTTCCATGTTTATACAGATGCCTATGCAGATATTTCCATATTTATACAGAGGGCTGTGTAGATATTTCTATGTTTATACACATGGCAGTGTAGATATTTCCATGTTGCTACACATCACTGTGTATTTATTTCCATGTTTATACAGATGGCTTTGTATTTATTTCCATGTTTATAGAGATAGCGGTGCAGATATTTCCATGTTTATACAGATAGCGGTGTATATATTTCCATGTTTATACAGATCGTGGTGTAGATATTTCCATGTTCATAGAAATACCGTTGTAGATATTTCCCTGTTTATACAGACCACAGTGTAGATATTTCCATGTTTGTACAGATGGCGGTGTTGATGTTTCCATCTATACACCGATTGTCGTGTAGGTATTTCCATGTGTATACTGATGGTATTGTAGATATTTCCATGTTTATACCGAAGGTGGTGTAGATATTTCCATGTTTACTAAGATGACTGTATAGGTATTTCCATGTTTATACAGATGGCGGTGTAGATATTTCCAAGTTTATAGAGATAGCGGTGTAGATATTTCCATATTTATACAGATAACGGTGTAGAAGTTTCCATGTTTATACAGATAGCGGTGTAAATATTTCCATGTTTATACAGATCACGGTGTAGATATTTCCATGTTTATAGAGATAGCTGTGTAGATATTTCCATGTTTATACAGACCGCGGTGTAGATAATTCCATGTTTATACAGATAGCGGTGCCGATATTTCCATGTTTGTACAGATGGCGGTGTTGATATTTCCATCTATACACAGATGACCGTGTAGATATTTCCATGTTTACACAGATAGAGTTGCAGATATTTCCATGTTTATAAAGATAGCGGTGCAGATATTTCCATCTTTATACAGATAGCGGTGTGGGTATATCCATGTTTATACAGATAGCGGTGTGGGTATTTCCATGTTTATACAGATAGCGGTATAGATATTTCCATGTTTATAGAGATGACTGTCTAGATATTTCCATGTTTATACAGCTTTCCGTGTAGATATTTCCATGTTTATACAGATAGCGGTGTAGATATTTCCATGTTTATACAGATAGCTGTGTAGATATTTCCACGTTTATACAGACAGCAATGTAGATATTTCTATGTTTATAGAGATAGCGGTGTAGATATTTTCATGTTCATACAAACAACAGTGTAGATATTTTCATGTTTATGGAGATAGCGGTGTAGATATTTCCATTTTTATAGACATAGCGGTGTAAATATTTCCAAGGTTTTACAGATAGCGGTGTAAATATTTCCATGATTATACAGATAGCGGTGTAAATATTTTCATGTTTATAGACATAGCGGTGTAGATATTTCCATGTTTTTAGAGATCGCGGTGTTAACATTTCCATGTTTCTACAGATAGCCGTGTAAATGTTTACACATTTATAGCGATAGCGGTGTAGATATTCCCACGTTTTACAGATAGCGGTGTAGATATTTCCCCGTTTATAGAGATAGCGGTGTAGATATTTCCACGTTTATACAGATAGTGGTGAAGATATTTCCACTTTTATACAGATTGCGGTGTAGAAATTTCCAAGTTTATACACATAGCGGTGCAGATATTTCCACTTTTATACACATACCGGTGTAGATATTTCCATGTTTATAGAGATAGCGGTGTAGATATTTCCACGTTTGTAGAGATAGCAATGTAGATATTTCCACGTCTATACAGATAGCGGTGTAGGTATTTCCACGTTAATACAGATAACGGTGTAGATATTTCCGGGTTTATAGAGACAGCGGTGTAGTTTTTTCCATGTTTCTACAGATAGCGGTGTAGATATTTTCATGTTTATAGAGACAGCGGTGTAGATATTTCCATGTTTTTACAGATAGAGGTGTAGATATTTCCATGTTTATACAGTCAGTGGTGTAGATATTTCCATGTTTAAACAGATAGCCGTGTATATATTTCCATGTTTATACAGACAGCGGTGTAGATATTTCCATGTTTTACAGATAGTGGTGTAGATATTTCCATGTTTATAGAGATAGCGGTGTAGATATTTCCATGTTTATAGAGATAGCTTTGTAAATATTTCCATGTTTATACAGATAGCGGTGTAAGTATTTCCATGTTTATAGAGATAACGGTGTAGATATTTCCATGTTTATACAGATAGCGGTGTAGATATTTCCACATTTATACTTATAGCGGTGTAGATATTTCCAGGTTTATAGAGTTAGCGGTGTAGATGTTCCCACGTTTATAGAGATAGCGGTGTAGATATTTCCATGTTTTTAGAGATAGCGGTGTATATATTTCCACGTTTATAGAGATAGCGGTGTAGATATTTCCACATTTCTAGAGACAGCGGTGTAGATATTTCCATGTTCATAGAGATAGCGGTGTAGATATTTCCATGTTTTTAGAGATAGCGGTGTATATATTTCCACGTTTATAGAGATAGCGGTGTAGATATTTCCATATTTCTAGAGACAGCGGTGTAGATATTTCCATGTTCATAGAGATAGCGGTGTAGATATTTCCATGTTTATAGAGACAGTGATGTAGATATTTGCGTGTTTATAGAGATAGCATTGTAGATATTTCCATGTTTATAGAGACAGTGGTGTAGATATTTCCATGTTTATACCGATAGAGTTTTAGATATTTCCATGTTTATAGAGACAGCAGTGTAGATATTTCCATGTTTATACAGATAGCGCTGTAGATATTTCCATGTTTATAGAGATAGCGGTGTAGATATTTCCATGTTTATAGAGACGGCGGTGTAAATAGTTCCATGTTTATACAGATAGCGTTGTAAATGTTTACACATTTACAGAGATAGCGGTGTAGATATTTCCACGTTTACAGAGATTTTATGAAAAGTTATTTTATGAAGACCAAACAAGTCATTGGGGTACCTACCTTATGTCATTTTTTACATTGAGAGTGTTAAAAATACCCCTACCCTAACCAAAACCCTGACTTATAGAGCCAGGAAAGGCCATGCAATAAAGGATTCTTGGGATTGTATGCCTGATAACAAAAACTTATCACAGAAGACTGCAAAAAACACTATCTTGCACAAAGCCCATTGCAACTTTGCACACAACAATGCTTTTGAAGGATATTTGCCCAACAACTGCCTGTCCAACCTGTGCCTGGCATCACCTTTGTTATTGATCTTTGTAGCCAAGGATAGTCATTTCCAAATGATCATATAATCTTCCTCATTTTTTCTTTTTTCTTCCTTTACCTCCGTGAATATGCATATAGTTTACTCTGGCTTGCCTGTTTCTATTGGAAGGCTCTGTTTCCAAACGAATATCTTTTTCTTGTGGAGAGCCTCTCTCTGTTTGTTATTTAGGTTGATAAGAGAAATGTGAACATTTGAGAGCTCAGGTAAAAGGCCTTAGTCTACAGTGAAACTTTTTTGCACCCTTAGATGCTTACTTCCACTACAACTTGCAGGTGGGCCTTGAAAAGTTCTTGGAATAAGTTTGAGCTTTGGTCTTCTCCGATTCATTTAGCATAGATTCTCAAAATGTGGTCCCTGGACCCACAGCATCAGCATCACCTGGAGATTGTTAGAAATGCAAATCATCGGGCCTCATTCCAGACCCTCAGCTGGAAACTCTAGGGGCATGGCCAGACCCTCTGTAGCTGAACAAGCCATCCAGGTGGTTTTGATGCAGCTAAAGTTTTGGAACAACTAGTGTAGCCCCATTTGGAAAACTTGCCTCTACAGGCCTCCCTAGCTGGTAAGCTGCTAGCATTTTTTGTTTGTTTGTTTGTTTGTTTTGATACAGGGTCTTGCTCTGTTGACCAGACCGTGACCTCCTGGGTTCAAGCGAGGACTCAGCCTCCTGAGTAGCCGGGACTACAGGTATGTGCCACCACCATGCCCAACTACTTTTTGTATTTTTTTTTTGTAGGGATGGGGTTTTAGCCAAGGCTAGTCTCAAACTCCTGGACTCAAGCAATCTGCCCACTTTGGCCTCATGAAGTGCTGGGATTATAGGCATGGGCCACCACTCCTGGCCCAAAGTTCATATTTTAACTACTAACCTAAATTATTTTAAAAACAAAATTCTCCTTGGACTCAAACCAGGTCAGAGTGACATGATCATGTGCCTGTTTTGTGCAGGGTGAAGTGAGATTATTATCTAGGAAATAGCTGAAATGTCCTGAGGGTGACAAAGAGGAGCTGTGTTTTCAGCCAAATATCAGGACCAGGGCCCCTGCCTGCCGCTGAACCCCAGCGGGGACCCCTACTTTGTGTTTATCTGTGGTGGCTATGCTTGCCCACCTGGGTGGGAACCCCGAGAATGACTCCAGACTTTTCCAGGGACTGCATGCCAGGGTATTTTTACAATTTATGTGTAGACTTTGTTCGGGTGGAAAAGTTATTTTATGAAGACGAAACAAGCAATTGGGGTACCTACCTTATGGCATTTTTTACACTGAGAGTGTTAAAAATACCCCTCCCCTAACCAAAACCCTGACAAATAGAGCCAGGGAAGGCCATGCAATAAAGGATTCTTGGGCTTGTATGCCTGATAACAAAAACTTATCACAGAAGACTGCAAAAAACACAATCTTGCACAAAGCCCATTGCAACTTTGCACACAACAATGCTTCTGAAGGATATTTGCCCAACAACTGCCTGTCCAACCTGGGCCTGGCATCACCTTTGTTATTGATCTTTGTAGCCAAGGATAATCATTTCCAAATGATCATATAATGTTCCTCATTTTTTCTTTTGTCTTCCTTTACCTCCGTGAATATGCATATAGTTTACTCTGGCTTGCCTGTTTCTATTGCAAGGCTCTGTTTCCAAACGAATATCTTTTTCTTGTGGAGAGCCTCTCTCTGTTTGTTATTTAGGTTGATAAGAGAAATGTGAACATTTGAGAGCTCAGGTAAAAGGCCTTAGTCTACAGTGAAACTTTTTTGCACCCTTAGATGCTTACTTCCACTACAACTTGCAGGTGGGCCTTGAAAAGTTCTTGGAATAAGTTTGAGCTTTGGTCTTCTCCGATTCATTTAGCATAGATTCTCAAAATGTGGTCCCTGGACCCACAGCATCAGCATCACCTGGAGATTGTTAGAAATGCAAATCATCGGGCCTCATTCCAGACCCTCAGCTGGAAACTCTAGGG
The DNA here is from genome assembly GCF_028858775.2 of Pan troglodytes. Lineage (NCBI taxonomy): Eukaryota > Metazoa > Chordata > Mammalia > Primates > Hominidae > Pan > Pan troglodytes. Next base: position 63,644,480 of record NC_072418.2, read on the forward strand.
GCATGGCCAGACCCTCTGTAGCTGAACAAGCCATCCAGGTGGTTTTGATGCAGCTAAAGTTCTGGAACAACTAATGTAGCCCATTTGGAAAACTTGCCTCTACAGGCCTCCCTAGCTGGTAAGCTGCTAGCATTTTTTGTTTGTTTGTTTGTTTGTTTTGATACAGGGTCTTGCTCTGTTGACCAGACCGTGACCTCCTGGGTTGAAGTGAGGACTCAGCCTCCTGAGTAGCTGGGACTACAGGTATGTGCCACCACCATGCCCAACTACTTTTTGTATTTTTTTTTTTTTTTTGTAGGGATGGGGTTTTAGCCCAGGCTAATCTCAAACTCCTGGACTCAAGCAATCTGCCCACTTTGGCCTCACGAACTGCTGGGATTATAGGCATGAGCCACTGTGCCCGGCCCTGCCAGCTTTGTATAAGCTGAGGAGTTTTTAAAAATACCTAGACTCAGGGCAAACCCCAGACACTTAAGTCAGATTCTCTGGGAGGTGAAGCCCAGGCACTGGTATTTTTAAAGTCTCTACAGATGGTTCTAATGTGCTGCTAAGTTAGAGAACCGCTGATCTAGACCAGGCCTTTTCAAACTTAATGTGCACGTGAATTACCTGGACCTTGTTAAAATGCAGATTCAGTCTGCATAGGCCTGGGGTGGAGCCTGAGCTTCTGCATTTTTAACAAGTCTCTAGAGGATGCTGCTGCATCTGGGCTGCTAACTACACTTGGAGATAGGAGGTTCTGGAGAGCAGAGGAAAGAGCATGAACCATAACCTAGGGGCTGGTAGTCCTGACTTCCGAGCCAAGGTTTGCCTTTATGTGGCTGGCAACTTGCTTGGACTCCTACCTCAATTCTTTGGGCCCAAGGTTTGTCCTGCCTCAGAAGGATGTCAAGAAAATTGAGTGAGTAATGCAGAATTGTTTCTTAAAGTGTGTGCAGATGCTCCATGAATTTAGAGAGTATGTGGATGCACATTAGTACATTTTAATAGTTGTGACCATCTTGTTATGAGTACTTAGAACAAGTAATAATGGCTTTTGATGTATAGTAGTAAGAAAGCTTCCTTTTAAAAGGCGTGTATTTAAGTTTCAAAAGTGGGTCTATTTAAAAATATATGAAATAAATAATAGTAGAGGTAATTGACAGATCAAAATTAGGAAGGCAGGATGAGAATGACTCAAGTTTGGGAAATGCTGAGAAAGCAGATGCCCAAGGGCTATGAAAACTTAAAAAAATAGGTAGCACTTGATTTTGATTGGCTGAATGAGATGATGTGTTTGATTATTTATGGGGTTGGCATTTGGCAACATGCACTGGGTGGCTGGGATCACTGTTTATTAAAAAATATTTGAGTCTCCACTTTGCACTAGATACTCTTTTAGTCTCTTGGAAAAGGGATTGGGGGGCAGGCAGGATAAAAACAAATCATTTATGCCCACAGGAAAATTGCAGGAAGATAAAAGTCATGAAATAAACTCTATGCTTCTCATTTAATATTTTTTATAGATTATGAGAAAAAAGTTTCGCTCTCTATCAGCTAGGAAAGCTGTCTTAGCACAACCATTCATTCTTGCACAAATCAAAATCAAAATGAGCCAGAAGGCTCCATTCTGACAGCTTCTAATGGAGAAGCTACATTTACTGGCCATGGTTAAAGTTGCTGGGCTCTAAGGACTGTGCATTTCTTGAACTAGATAAATGGTCTTGGTGTAGCATAATACCAAAACTTCTTGTCGCAGCCTGTAAGGACAGAACTCAATCAGCCTGAAAACGAAGTCAGTGACTCCGACTCAACACAGGAATGTTCTGTGATTCCTAAAGAAGGATGTAGGAGTGTGGCACAATTCAACCACAGTCTGTGGCCCTGTGCCTCTGCCTTGACATGAGTGGGATTTCCCAGCTGGTCATTTTCTTCTTATCTAAGACATTGGGAACAAATTACTTGACCTCCTCTGGGCTTCAGTACTCCCACTCATCAAATTAGAGGACTGGGCAGTCGCTAGGCTCTCTTTAGGCATCATATTTTAGTTTCTGTGATTTTAAATTTGAGAAGGGGTGTCTAAGGGAGAATACATAGGGGAGGGGGAAAGGCTTAGTAAAAGTGTAGTTAGACACTGAATTTTTAAGAATTGCATTTTGTAATAATACCTTTACCTAATCAGGACTGACAATCTTACCTGATGACAGCACATGGAGGAATGGCTGCATTCAAAAATAAAAATGAAATAAAACAAGACCTTATTTGAACTTAGCAATAATGCTGATTCCTCTTTTTGATTTGAGGAGGTTATAGCTGTTGTAAATGCTTGAATTGGGTCTGCCCAGGCAAAACAGAGTCAAGAGTCCATGTCGGATGAATTTTAACAATGTAGACAATAGAAAGGGTTGCTTAAACTGCCCCTCTTTTACCAAAACACATTTACAAATGAAAGAACAACACTTCCATTTTTTAAAAACATTTTTTGAGATGAAGTCTTGCTTTGTCACCCAGAGTGGAGTGCAGTGGTGCGATCTTGGCTCACTGCAAACTTTGCCTCCCGGGTTCAAGTGATTCTCCTGCCTCATCCTCCCGAGTAGCTGGGACTACAGGCGCCCACCACCATTCCTAGCTAATTTTTGTATTTTTAGTAGAGACAGGGTTTCACCATGTTGGCCAGGCTGGTCTCGAACTCCTGACCCCAGGTGATCTGCCGACCTCGGCCTCTGAAAGTGCTGGGATTACAGGCGTGAGCCAACACGCGTGGCCAAAAAATTTCCATTTTTAATTGCAGGGTCTGGGGAATTAAAATGCATCCGTAATTTCTTGCATCTCTCCGCTCGGGCTTGCATGAATGCAGAGGGATGGGGAGGACTTCTTGAGGCAAGCATCCCCCTCTTGTCGCCTGCCATCTGGAGAGAGAGGGCTGTGATTTATCTCACTTTAATCAGGAAGGACCTGATGTGTGGATGGAGAGGTCTGACGGCTTTGTTGCTCCATGTGGGAAAGAAACGGACAGAGTGAATTTGTGTATGATCCCTAAGGAGAAAGCGTCTTTGTGCTCTATTTCATTTTGACCTGGAGCCCCTGAAAGCAAGCTAGTTACAAGTTGAAATAGGCCATTTCTAAAGTGTGATTTTGTTTGTGTATGAGCCTTGATTACAAAGGGGAAAAAAACCCGCTTAATTTACATACACCACATGTAGCGCAGGATCCCCTGGGCTGTCTTTTCAGGTATCAGGAAACTTTGATGAAAGTCCCTTGCCTCATCTAGGACTCATTTGATATTGTTTAGCAGAGCCTGGTATTAACATTTCCTTCCAACTGTTTACTGGAATCTGTGTGTTCCCTTCAAGTGATGCATACTAGCTGCACAGGCTTCCTGCCACTGTCATCCTAATCTTTCCATGCAGACAGGAGCAGAGGGGAGAGCGCTGAGCCAGGCCCCAGCTTGCTTTTCTTTCCTGACACAGCCCGGCTCCACTGCACTTCTCAGCTCTTGCTCTAGGTGGTGCTGTTTGACCATTTTCTTCATGTGACCCTCCACTCGGTAATATAAATTCATTCGGAGGATGACCTGATATCAAAAAAAATTCCTTTTGATTAGTAGAATCAACTTGTTCCTTCACACGATACTCTTCCCACTGAGACACATGGAGACAATTCTGACTCCAGGTTTGCAACCTTGAGATTTCTCTCAGATGCAATAAAAAAAAACAAAAAAGCATTTTGAGTGGCACAGTGATGCCTAGTGCATGATGATGTTTGTCTGCTCAAACATTAAAGGGAAACTTGTGGGTTTGAGGGTGCCCAGCAGCACGACAGCTGCCAATGTAAATGAGCCGTATAGAGAGAGAGGGGGCGGGAGGGGACTACAAACTTCAGAATATGAGCTGTTCGTTTATAAGTTAAAAAAAAAAAAAAAGTCAAAAGGGAGCCCAGGATGGTGCAAGAAAGAGGAGAAAGGAAGATTTTCCTTGCAGCTAATCAGGAGAGTTTATAAGGGCTGATTACATGAGTGGAAGCCTTAAGTTCTTTTTTTTTAAAAATGTGAAAATTTGCATGTATGTATGTATGTATGTATGTATGTATAGCTTCGTGTATTACCATTATTATTGCAATCAGCAAATGGATTTACTTCCTTTATCTCATAGGCTCCTTCCCACTCACTTCTGGCAGCACATTTTCCTTTCTCCTTCATCCCAGAACATCAAAGAACAGATGCGCTTCCTAACCCTGGCTCCAGGGGACTTTATACATTGTAAACAGTGCACCTCTAACGTGGTTCACCGCTTAGAGAACGTGTGTCCCATTTTAAAACTGTGACTCCTTTATATTTTGCAGTGCTTATTTTAATAAGAGACATTGGACTTGTGACATATTTTTCATGGAGGAGTGAGCTTAATGGTTGAAAGTAATCGATAAACTTGTTTTTCCTCTGATGCCATCAGCCAAGATCCTATGGCAATAGTAAGAGGATGACACTGGGCTGGCACCCCCTCCATAACATATTTGGACCATGTTTTCCCCCCAGAATGCACATGCAATAGCTTTGGTTTGGTAAGAGAGAGATGGTGTACTTGGTTTCCTTCTGTCACACTTTTGGTGAAATGAATTAGACTTTTAAATCAGGAAATTCAGTGAGATGAGTTAGATTTTTACACAAGAGCAGTGGAGGACTTCCAGCTGGTTGGGGGAATGATATGGAAATATCTTGCTAAATCAGGGTCTGGTGGAATGCTGCTCCCCTTGCAGGCTCCTCTTCACAGGGAGCAATCTGTGGGTTGCTTATAGAACAGAGCGAGCAGGAGGCATAGCATGGTCTTGCTCAGGGGAAGACCCGGTATTCAGATGTTTGTCATTAGGAACTGGGTGTGGGCTTTTTCAAGTTAAACTGAAGCAGCAGTTCTATTAGGAAGAGCCTCCCAGATCAGCATCTTCTGTTTCTGGATACTCTCCCTTTGAAAAGCCAGATTTCAGCAAAAAGCTTTGCTAATGGTGAAATTGCACAACTGAAACCCTATGGGAGCAATGGGAAAGATGGAGAAAGAGGTGGTTATATCATGTACTTCAACAGTTTATTTAGAGGCTGTTGACGTTAGAATAACAAGCCAAGACAAACAAAAATACTCATTTTGGATGAAAATATTGTCTTTTCATGTTATTATAGATAGCTGAGTCCTAAGACTTCTACAGAAACACATTTTCCTAATGAGTGGCTGATTTTTCTGGTTGTGCAAGTAATGTCCAAATTATTGTACAAATTTTTGGCTCAGGAGCAAACATTGTATTGCATATTGAGCTAATCACTTGCCCTTTCTAAGGTAAGCCCTTACCTCTGCTTTCCCTTCATCTTGTCATTTCTGTTTGTTGGGTACAGGTTTCCTGTTGGTTCTTTCTGTTGGCTCTGATGTAACATGAATGAAGTTCTTAACATCCTTTCAGACATAAACACAACTTAGCTCATTGTTTCTGAGTTCATATAGAGGTTTTCTTGCCCCTGAGACTTTCGTGTCAGACAGCTGGATGTTGCTGTGTTCAAGGCTCTATCTGTTGATTTTGTATCCTACAACTTTACTGATTTCACCTATCAGTTCAGTTCTAACATTTTTCAAATTTTATTTGTTTTTGTTTTTTAAATATTGTATGTTTCATTTTAGAGTCAGGAGGGTAGATGTACAGGTTTCTTAAACAGGTATATTGCATGGTGCTGAGGTTTGGGCTTCTAATGATCCCACCACCCAAGCAGTGAGCATAGTAATCGATAGGTAGTTTTACAACCCTTGCTCCCACCATCCTTCCCTCCCACCTTTGGAGTCCCCCAGTGTCTATTGTTCCCTTCTTTGTGTTGAGTTCTAACCTTTTTTTAGTGAAGTTTGTAGGGTTTTCTATATATAACAAGATCATGCCGTCAGTAGAGACAGTTTCACTTCTTCCTTTCCTATTAGGATGCCTTTTATTTCTTTCTTTTGCCTAATTACCCTGAGAAGTGGTGTCTGTGGGCATCCTTGTCTTGTTCCTGACGGTAGAGGAAAAGTTTCAACTTTTCACCATTGATCATGGTGTTAGCTATGGGTTTGTCATATATGGCCTTTATTTTGTTGGGATACAGTCCCTCAATACGTGATCTGTTGGGTGTTTTTTTTTTTCACCATGAAAGGGTTTCGAATTTTGTCAAAAACATTTTCTATATCTATTGTGATGGCCATATAGTTTCTATCCTTTATTTTTCTAATATGGTATATTATATGTATTGATTTGCTTATGTTGAACCATGACATGATCATGGTGAATGATTCTTTCAATGTGCTATTGAATTTGGTTTGCTAGGATTTTGTTGAGGATTTTTGCATCTATGTAGATCAAGGATATTGGCCTGTCATTTTCCTTTCTTGTAGTGCTCTTGTCTGGCTTTGGAATCAGGGTAATGTTGGCCCTGTAAGATGAGTTTGGAAGTATTCCCTCCACTTCAGCTTTTTGGAAGAGTTTGAGAAGGACTGGTATTAGTTCTTCTTAAAATATTTGGTAGAATTAAACTGGGAAGCCATCTGGTTTTGGGTTTTTCATTGAGAGGAGACATTTTCTTACGGATTCAACCTCCTTGCTTGCTATTAGTCTGTTCAGGTTTTTAAATTTCTTCATGAGTCAATCTTGGTTGTTTTATGTGTCTGGGAATTTATCCATTTCTTCTAGATGATCCAATTAGTTAGTGTGTAATTATACCTAGCAGTTTCTTAGGATCCTTTGTATTTCTGTGATATTGGCTATGATGTTTCATCTTTCATTTCTGATTTTATGCTCTATTGAAAACATGAGGCATAGCAGGTAGGGGGCACTGGTCAGGACTTGGGGTATAAACTGGCAGATGTTAAGGTGGGTGATTCTGGTTAACTCAGAAACTCCGAAGTCCCGTGTGGAAGAATTAACTGCCGGTACTCACCTAGTAATGTATATCCTTGGTCAAAAAAGATCCAGCTGAGAATGTTGGATGAAGGGACCAAATCAATATTCATCATTATATTGAAAACAAGTCAGATTGGCTGTGGTCTTTTGACAGCAGGTCAGTGGCTAAGTCTATTTGAACAAAGTTAGGGCAGGTTCAAGGGAGAATCCTGAGATCGGTATTCTTTGTTCCATACAAACTTGCCTTTCAGTTTCTTCTCCCCATGCCTCCAGGATGTCCCTGCACGGCCCGTAGGGCCCCCTCCTTCAGTACCTTGCCTTACGAAGGGGAGAAAATGAGTTTTCCAATGTTAGCATATATTTAGCCTTCCAAAATTTTCTATTTCTATTTTAGGGGAGCTCTAGGAAAACAGCAGATTACTCTAAATCCCCAGGTAAAAATCTGAAATGGTGGAATTTCATATGACCAGGAGACATATTTTGGGGCAAGTGGGCTTTTCACAATCACTTGGACATGAAGGCATCTGCTTCTTCTATGCCTAAAATAGTCCTTCAATTTAGTAGTTTAATTCCTCTTCCACTTTTTCAAATTTCAAGACAATACATGTAGTGACTGAACAATTTGGATCCAAGTTTCACTATTTAACTGCCAGTGTGACCTTGGGCGAGTCACTTAATCTTTTCAAGGCTCAATTTCATCATGTAAAGTAGAAGTACAAACAATCCCTGACTTAGAATATTTTGACTTACGATTTTTCAACTTTAAGATAGTTTGAAAGCAATACACATTCAGCAGAAGCTGTACTTTGAGTACTCATACAACCATTCTGTTTTCCACTTTCAGTACAGTATTCATTATATTACATGAGATATTCAAAGCCCACTTTATTATAAAATGGGCTTTCTGTTAGATGACTTTGCCTAACTGTAGGTTAATGTGAGTGTTTAAGGTAGGCCGAGCTAAGCTATGATGTTTAGTAGGTTAAGTGTATTAAATGCATTTTCAGCTTACAATATTTTCATAAGTTTATTGTAATATAACCCCATTGTAAATTGAGGGGTATTTGTAATAATGATATCTCTTCAAGGAGACTTTGTGAGCCTCTCATAGGAAAATGCATACACAGATGCATATAAATATATAATCTTTCTTTTCCATACATATGATATTCTTTAAGGATATTCAAAAATCTGGAAACAGTTGCCTCCAGGGAGATAAATGGTAGTGGGTTGGGAAACTTTTAACTGTATACGCTTTTGTACCTTTTGCATTTTGAATCAGATGAATGTATAATCTACATAAAATATTAAGATTAAAACATCACCGAATAACTTATCAGGAGTTTGGTGAACATAAGGGAAGGCCTCCTATGGTGGCTGTATTTTATTCAGTGTTGGTCACTGTTGGGCACTTCATAGAGCTTATTTCATTTCATCCTCACAAGCGCCGTAGGAGGAAGGGGCCCCAGAGGGATTCATGGTTAGAATAGCAGAGTAGGAGCATTTGGCAGCTATATTCTGTGTAGGTGATAACTTTAAAGATATTTCTGTTATAAAATGTTTCAAACATACAAAAAATATAGAGAAGCAGTTTTCTATAGTTATTAAATATTCTTAATGGGTAGTCACAGAAATTATCATCCAAAGTGGGATATTCTTGAGAGAAAAAGGAGGTTCTATTTATAATTATGGTGGGATAACAAACTTAAGATGAACAGCTCTGGACAAACTGGGTTGTATGGTTCCTGGAAAACAAGGATTACTGTAAATGTGAGTCCCGCCTTGTGCTTCTCTCTGTCCCACCAAGAAAATATGATCTTGATACAGATGTTCATTGTGTCAAGGCAACCATGGCAACCATGATCTAGATACACTGTTCAAGTTTTATGCTGATCCTACATATATATGTCTCAGGAACTTTCCAGAGTTTCCTTTGAGTGCTTCTAAATTTTGCATAAATGGTATGTTGTCCCTTGTCTCTTTTTAAAACCAGTAAGCCATTTTCCCTTCTTTTCCTGGAAAATTAAAGGAACAAAGACCAGGAAATAACAATGTATTAGCTAAGGTTCTGTTGATTGAAAGCAACAGAACCTAATTCTGGCTAGCTTAAACCATGCTAGGATTTAATGAAGAATACTGCAGAATCTTAGATATCTTATGACTGGGAAAGAGGAGGTTCAGGCAGTTCCTGGGATGTCAGCAACGTGTAGCTGTCAATTAACTGCCCCCACACCACCCACTGCTGCCGTCATCAATATAGCACACCACGATGGCTCCCAGCCTCTTTACGTCTGGGTTCCGGTGTTCAAATTCTAGAGACAGCAAGAGAAATCCCATTGTGTCAGGGATCCTTCCCTGGGTCACACTCCCTGCATATGGTCAGAAATGCAGGATTATGTACTAAAGACACAGCTAAAGAGGACCCACTTCACTGTTTTGGGACCATTTGCAGGGGAGGCAAAATTGTGAGCTACTCACTTAAAGAGGTGAGAACCATAAGTTTGCAGGAAAACAAAAATTGGAGAAGAGAAGGATAACACTATCCTACGGTTTCTTCTGAAAATGGACGAAGGGAACAGCATTTCCATTTGGAAATTCTCTCCTGGCATTTCAATATTTATGGATTCTGAATTCTGAGAAAAATCAGTTGAGAAATTAGGAAAATGGGAAGGAACATTCTAATTTTCCTGTGAAAATTACAGCTTAATAGTCAGTATAGAGAACTTACTGGCTTGAAGAAATGCACTGACTTCAAGTCAAGCAAGATGAGGAAGCACTGACATGTGGAGATGAAAGTTAAGGTGAACAGGACAGGAGCAGTAAAGGAGCCTCAGTCAGACTTTCTTGTATCTGTTGCTGTGTTACAAGTGTGTGTTCATGGCCTTGTCCACTGCTAACAGTGAACCATTCCTGCAAATAAATATTAATGTGTTCCTAGGCATAGTATATGTTTCACAAATCCTATGAGAGATTTTCTAAGAAATGCCAAGTTTTAGAAACAAAATATACCCTTAAATCGGCAATTTTGACAGTTGCTTCTTTCTAGTGCTATTCATCTTGCCAGGAGATCAGAATGTTATGTTATTTAAATGGTATTGGAGGGGATGATTGATGCCTTGTATAACAATGTCATGTAAACAACGATTAAAGCATTAAGTATTTGTGGTGTTACCTTTCAATCTTTAAAGGACTTTTCTTTAGCATTTATTTTGTGATAACATTCATTTCTTTTTAATGTTTTCTCTATTAATGCTATTGGATTTTATAATCTTGTTATAATATGTTGGCTCATAATAATAATAAATCATCATTTGTTATCATATCTCTTTAAAACAGAAGACTACTAAAACTTTTCATATAATCCTGTTACAGAAAAAAACGACTATTTGCTTGTTATTATAGTCATTTATTATTTTTCAAAAACTTGTAAGTGAAGTGTTATGAAAATCATATGAATTTGGGAATTCCCAAGCATTCTCAGAAGTTCTATTTCCTTGTTCCCAAATCCCAATGATTAATATCTGCCAGGAGTCGGAAAACAGTGAAAGGAAGTAACATCCTATGTTGGATACCTGGTAGGGTTAGTGAAGAAATGTTATTGCTGAGCTCTGTGTTACGCTCACGAATGATGCCATTGAGGAAGTCACGCTTGTTGAAAGGAACGCAGATACACAAAGAGTTTTGCTGCTGTCTGTTGGATAAGAACCCCCTGGTCGATTTCAGCTCCTACTGCAAGTTACAAAATTCAATCCAATGATAAATGAAAAGTGCCCAGTGTGCTGGGAAATAACTTATTTTTTGGCTTCAGAGGAAATTTTAGAAACAGTGCCAAGTGAAACGTAAAAACAAACTACGAAGACGTTCATGAATTTCCCTCTGAAGCTGACAGCCGTATTTTAGCAGATGGAACTCCTACTATTAGCCCAACTCTTGGGTTGAAACAGTGTGTCCAGGAAACCCTATGTTAAAATGCAATGTGTTGGGGATATTGTTCCTCTATTTGCTTGAGTTAATTTTCAAATTAGTGTACTCTTGCTTAGCTGTGCTCTGAGGGAATGAACAAAAGATTGGTAAACTCTGATGGAGAACACTGGTCAGGCAGGGCACATAGAATCCCTGGGGATGGTGGTTCCTGGCAAATGGGGGAGGAGGACCTGAGCCAGGCTTGGGCTGGGCTGGAGGAACATGAAGATGGGACCTACTCACAACCCCCAAAACTGAGGGGTCCTGGTAACATATTATTTCACCCTCAGCCATGCAAATTCATTATTTTTATGGATAAAATAGCTTTAAAAAACTAATTTACATTGAAATGTTAAAATATTTATATAGAGATTAGAAATATTTATATTTATTGGGAGATTATTGGGAATCCCCTCCTAAAGCCCAAACATAAAAACTACCAAAAAAAAAATTCTGTGTAGGCTAAGATTGCAAATGACTGATGGAATGTAATTTAAATTAAACATGGAAAATATATTTCCTCTTTAATAAAGATCTAAATTCTATTCTTTTTAGGAGCCTTCAGAAATGAAATTCAACTATTAAAAAAAGTATAGAGAAGCCTTAAAAAAGAAACTTTTCTTTTGCTGTATTATATGTTAAAGAACTTTGATGAGAATAGTTCTAAAGTGTTTAATAATCGATTCCACTGATGTTTCTAGGTATTGTGGGGAACACCTAGAAATTAAATCTTCATCTTTGGCAGATCAGAGGCCTATTATTTTTAGGTAAAAAAATTAAAATCTGCTTTTAATAAATCACAAATTTTGCAAGTTAGCCATTAATAGTAAGTGCTTTTCAAAGTTTGGCCCAATGCATGAAAAAGCCAGAAAAACATACCTGCATTAGTTTTGCCCATCACCTTCTTATGCTGGCCTCAGGAGATTTATTAACAGCATTCAATATTTTAGGTAGGCTGGATGTGGTGGCTCATGCATGTAATCCCAGCACTTTGGGAGGCTGAGGTGGGAGGATGGCTTGAGACCAGGAGTTCAAGACCAGCCTGGTCAACCTAGTGAGCCCCTCGGTCTCTCTGAAAAGAAAAAAAATTTAGGTATCCTGTGGCTACCTCCAAAAACAAACTCCAGAGGAACTGAATTTTCTTTTTTATTTCATGTGTTGGGATAATGGCTTCTTTTGCAGTTACTTACGAAGAATTGAAGGGTCAGTAAAAATATTTTTTCATCCTTAATAACATGAATTCTCTAATTTGTGTGTGATATAATGCTAGATATTGTGCCAAAAGTGTTACATAGACATAATCCATGCCCATTTTCAAAGATAATACTAATATAGAGAATAAGAATCATTATTATTGTAGTAATTATTATTTTAGTAATAGTAGTAATAATCAAAACAATTACATCAAACACTTATTAAACCCTTATTATGTGATAGGTACTGTGTAAGCAACTTCCACATATTAGCTCCTTAAATGTGATCACTAACCCCATGAGGTAGGTAGCATTATGTCCATTTTATAGATGCAGAAACTGAGCTTTGAAGAGGGAAAGCAACTTGCCCAAGGCCATGCAGGCAGTCATTGATAAGGGTGGGGAGCAAGAAGTTGAAGTCTGAGATGTAAGTTCACAGACACGAGTACACAAACACGTACAAGATACTCGTATGACATGTGGGGTTGCTTGAAATATGTAATTGACTTTCCCCAGCACAAGAAAGTGTTTGGACAGATTTCAAAGGGATCTAACACTTCCTCAGAGGACTGCCCTACGATATTTTTCCGTGTGCTTTTCTGCCTCTTGTCCTATACTTTTGGCATTTCTTCTGCTCTTAGAGGCAATGAGTCAACAGCATATTTTTAGCACCTCCTGTGTGCATAGAAGTGGCCCCTGACTCAATGGGAGTGTATAACTACCATGGGCCAAATCAGTGTGCTTTCCTGTTAGCCAGGGGATTATAGAAGAACACGCTCCCCTGATTCCAACAGAACTTGCTGCCACTCTGATGTCTTCATTGTAAGGCCTCTAAATGAATGTTCAAGAAATTCATGTTAAAGGCACGTGTCATATGTGTAACTTGTAAACATTTGTGTACTTGTCTCTGTGTCCTTACACCTCAGGCTTCAACTCTTGTTTTTACCTTTATCAATGACTACCTGTGTGCTGTGTGGTTTTGGACCAATTGCTCACCCCCTCTAAAGCTCAGTTTCTGCATCTGTAAAATGGATATAATGCCATATATACATAGATATAGATATACATACATATATATAATATACAAACTGAAATATATAGTTATATAAATATTTCAGTTTAAGTTTCAAAAATCACTGGAGGGTATTTTTATAATACCCTTCAGCAATTTTACCTGCTGCCTTTGCACATTCTGGTGAATTTCTAAATGGAAGTCTGATAGAGATTAATCTTTTAATGCATCATAAATAAAAAAGAAAATCACAGAATGATGTAGCTGGAGAGGACCTTGGGGATCTAGTGTTTCATGAAAGATTAATGTCCTTGATCTGTTTGTAAGTGTTTTGGAAAAATCTTCCATGGTCAAATAAAACTTGGCAATGTTGGATTAAAGTTAAATAGTTTTTTTTTTCCTGCAGAACTTCATAGTCTTTAATATGCTAATATGTTTTGTGAATCTACAAGGAATGAAGTGTTTCAATGCTTATTTTACCCAGATTCTCATTTTGGTACAGGCTGGTCAAGCTGAGTCAGCTAGTATGTTCTCTAGATGGAGATGATGGCTGATGCCTTTTTGAGAGCAAGAGAGTCCCCAGGGGAAGCAAGGGTATATCAGTTGCTCCATTTCATGCCAAGGATCCTCAGTCTTTAGAGGCTCAGAGAAGGCTGAAAGGCTACTCTAGGCTATCAGGGCTACCATTCATTGTGACCCATGCTACAGAGAAGCTTTGAGCTCAGTGCAAAGGAGTGACCAGCCCTTGAGAATCAGGAAAATTTATTTATTCCTGACCTAGTCCACTGAGGACATACAAGGAATGGGGCAGGGGAGTGTCACCAGCTATGGTTACAAGCTAGTCTGATTCTCTTTCATTAAGAAAACTGGTCCCTGTGAGTTTAGATTGGGAAGCACCAGGTTAAAAAATTTTTAGGCCAGGAGTGGTGGCCACTGTACTCCAGCCTGGGTGACAGAGTGAGAATCTGTCTTAAAAAAAAAAAAAAAAGTTAAGTGATGTCTTCTGTTGAGGACCTCTCAGAACTTTTAATATGAAAGTGTGCATTGTGAAGAATGGGAGTAGAGTGTACAGGAGTTTTAAAAGCTACTTGGTCATGAAACTCTTGCTTTGTGCAGGATTCGAGGGGCACTAACATTCTGAGGAAAATATTTTGGGAAACATTGATCTAATCCAAACTTCTCATTTTACCAGCAAACAACTGTGGGGCCCTCTAAGTTTCCTTTCTCCATCATTGTGACAAATTCATTGGAATTAATTCAATCAAACCTGGGGTCAGCTTTGAAGAGATTTATTTAGCAGGTAAATCTGTTTTGTACATTTTGAGGGAGTTCTGAGTTTCCATAGTCAAAAACCACAGATCAATTTAACCAACCTTTATGGAATATCACCTATGGCCCAAAGACCCTTTAGCTACAGTGATGGTCTACAAAAATATAAACTGTAATTCTTGCAATACAGGAGATTAGTAATAATGGTCAATATAATGATGATGACACCATGAATAGCTAACATTTATTGAACGCCTTTCTATTAGTCAGGCACTTTACTAAGTATTTTAATCCTCCCAACAATTTATGAGGTAGGGATTATAATAATTCCCATCTTATAGTGAGGACACTGAGGTTAGGAAATTATCCTAGCCTAAACGTTAAGTGTAAGCATGACTAGAAAGGTGTTATCAGCCTATAAGACATTCCTTTATGAGTGATACAAAATCCTATATAAATTCAGAGAAAAGAAAAGTGGTTTTAGAAGTCCTTGATCAGTGAGTGTGAAGCATGTGGTGGCCCGGTTACTGTTTGTTTGCCCATCTGTCCTCCCTCTGGGGATCAGCACCCCCTTACTTTGGAAGAATTGTTTTCCTTTTCACTGTAAGGTTCTTTCTGGCTATGCGATGGGGCACATTGCCTCAAACTAGCCCTGTTCCAGTCTTTGAGAACCTTGAAATTGGAACCAAGGGAAGAGGATTGCCTCTTGAATGGTAATTCTCTAAAATCTAGTCTGAGGTGCTGGTGCCTAATCCCTGGGTCTGTGGAAGGAGCTGGGCTGTGAGAGGGGAGAATGATGTTGATGTCAAGAGAGAGGCAGGTGCTAGGAGCAGAGAGATGGAGGCCTGGAGGGTTTCTGGGCTTCTCTGAGGCTTAGGGTTTGGATCATTGTCTTCATTACTGGAACAAAGGATTTACCATACCTGCTCTTCTGGGAATGAAACTGTCCTGCTTTGCAAAATAAAGTGTCATTAGAAAGAGATCTTAAAAACCCCACACCATAGACAGGTGCACAGATCCGTAGAAGTGTTAAAGTTCTGTCTGTTGGATGCTAAGCCAAGACTCTTAAGTATGTTCTAAAGAGAAACTGGTGTGTGTAGGCTGTGCACTCCCAGGGAGATAAAAAGTTAGGAACTTTATGGGTTGGGCTTGGTGGCTCCCACCTGTAATCTCAGCACTGTGGGAGGCTAAAGTGGGCAGATTGATTGAGCTGAGGAGTTCGAGACCAGCCTAGGCAACATGGTGAAACCCCATGTCTACAAAAGCTACAAAAATTAGCTGGGCGTGGTGGCATGTACCTGTAGGCGGGAGGATCGCTTGAGCCCAAGAGGGAGAGGGTGCAGTGAGCCATGATTGTGCCACTGCACTCCCCCTGGGTGACAGGAATTTTTTGGGGAATGGGATCTTGGAGACTGAGTAGAGACTAGAGGAAAAAAAAAAAACTACCTCCCCAACTGGCCACACTATTCTTTTAAAAAATGTTAATTGACAAATTAAAATTGTATGTATTTACGGAGGTATAATGTGATGTTATGATATATGTATACACTGTGGAATAATTAAATCCAGAGAATTAATAGATTCATCACCTCAAAACCTATCTTTTTTGTGGTGAGAACATTTGAAATTTATTGTCTTAGCAATTTTGAAATACACAATACTTCATTGTAAACTACAGTCACCATGCTGTGCTGTAGATCTCAACAAAATGTATTCTTCCTGTCTCAACTAAAACATTGTACTCTTTGACAACATTTCCCCATTCCTCTCACCCCCTCCAAAAACACCCATTCTTTATGTTGAAGAGAATGGCTAAAAAGTCCCAGCAGGTTTCAACTGACAGCTTCAGTGGTTGTCCCATCACACTTCAATGTTATTAATAGAAAGGGGAGGGGCAATACATAATTCGGACAGGCAGAAAGTACCATTGTAACCACTTTCCTGACTTCACAGAAAAAGTCCTCTTGTTTTCATCTGGAAAATGGGAACTGCGTGAATACCATTCTTCTTTTCTTCAGCCTCCAAAGAAAAAACAGATGCAAAGCCTTTTATCAATTGCAAAACAGTATACAATGTGTGTTATTACTCACAGTTGTCTTACTGTGACCAAACACTTTATAAGCCTGCGGCAAGTCAGCCTTACTCTCAGGAAGTGGACAATATTTGGGGAAGGAGAAGCAGCAGGATCTTTCAGGACAGTAGCCTTGGTGGGTCCAAAAATTCCTTGAGCGAAATGGGAGACAAAACTTTCTTCCTGCTTTGGGGTTTATCCTGTTAGTCTTGTCTCTCTTCACTCCTATTTTCTATGGAGAATTTCCTGGTTTTGGAGTTTGGGTGCGTTTTATGGAGAGGAGGCAGAACATCTTTAGCTCCAGCAGAATGAAAGGATACATGCAAAGGAACCTAGCACAGTATGTGGTACCCAGTTCCCCTTTAACTTGGCTTTATTCATTCACTCCTGGTAGGGCATTAATAAGGGATTTAGCCCCCTCCTATTGAAAACGATTAATTCAGGGAAGAGTTCAGGCAGTGTGGACAGATACAGTGTAGGCCAAGCCTGTTTCTAAGGCAGGAGCTGGGTAGGGAGGGTGAGAAGGGCGAGAAGAATAGGGAAATATGTGTCGTCTGTGTTGCTGCTGTTGCAACCACCACAACAAACAAACAAGTGAAAAAAAAAAATAATTGTCCATACCGGAAAGTGTGCTGTTTTGGAGGAGGCTGGGGAAAGTGTGGATGGCTCGAGTGGGTCCTGTTGGATTGAAGTCTGACAGTGGTGATTCCCTTCAACAAATGGTCGGGGTGGGAGGGTACACACACACACACACACACACACACACACACACACACACCCCACATGCAGCGCCCAGCCTCCGATTTCAGCGCTGGCAGGAGATAACCATTCTTAGCTCGCCTTTCCAGGGTTATTTTTGGCTGAGGCTGTTCGCTGATGGCAAAAGGTTTCAGCCCCCTCCCAAATCCCTCCCCGTGCTTGTTCTAAAGAGAAACTGGTGCGTGTAGGCTGCGCACTCCCAGGGAGACAGGGAGACGGGCCTGGCGCCGGAGAGGAACCCGGACTCTGCCCAAAGTCTCGCCGCCCGCCGGCTGTTTTCTGGCGGAGGGTGTGCCCCGGAGGGCGGCGATCGCGCGTGAAGGCTGGGGCCAGGCGCGGGTGCAGGCGTCACCGGGGTCGGGCTAGCAGGCCCTGGAATCAGGATTTTGGGACACCCCGAAAGTAAGTCCAACTTGGGGAGAAACTGAGGACACCTCGGGCGGTCTGGCAGCGGAGAAGGTGGGCGGGAGAAAACTTTACAGGAAGGCAGAAGCAATCTCCGCCGAGGGAGTCAGCGAGCAGCTGCACGGAGAGGAGGGGCGGGCAGTCCCCAGGCGGGCGGGTGCAGGGCGCAGGGTGCCGACCTGCCGGAGAGGGGGCCTGGGAGCGAGGCGGAGTCCCGGTGCGCGGCCAGGTGGGCGGAGGCCCCCAGCAGGCTGCAGATTGCCTCCGGCCCCGGAAGCCTCAGCAGGACCGGCCAGGAGGCGCCACGGAGGGGAGCCCCATCCCGGTGCTGACAGTGCCCACCGCGCCCTACGAGGACCGGCGGCCGGCCGGCAGCGGGGGTCTGCGGCGACCTACCAGCCTCTTCGAGGGCCAGCGCAACTACCTGCCCAAATTCATCCAGAGCGTGCTATCGTCCATCGACCTGCGCGACCGCCGGGGCTGCACCACGGTGGTGGGCAGCGACGGCAGGTACTTTAGCAGGACGGCCATCGAGATCGTGGGGCAGATGGCTGCGGCCAACGGGGTGAGTGTCCGGATGCCCCTCGCTTCCCGCCGCGCTGCCGCCATGCCCTCTCCTAGCCCTTGTCCCCCTGCTGCCTCCGGGCCCAGCTGGGAGGCCCCTGCCCGGCCCAGGCTTTGCTTCCTCACTCCCGCATCCTCACCCTCCAGCGCCCCACTCCCGCCGCGCTCGCAGCCTCCCCGGCACACCCCGGACACTGGGTTCTATTAGTACCCACCGCCCCCAAAAGCCTTGAGGGGTGTCCGTCGTTCCTGGAGCCACTCCGGGTGCCCTGGACTCTTCTCCGACTCTGCACACATCCCGCACCTGCTCATTTTTCTTTCGGACATTCTCTTACCCGGCCCTGTAGATTCCAAGGCAGCTCCCAGTTTTCCATATTGTTCCCAACGCGTTCACTGCCCACAGTCCCCACACAAACTTCTTTCCCAGGCTCACAACATAGTCCCTCTTCCCCGTGCCCTTTTTGCAATAATCTGCCAGTCCCCTAAGTCTTAGCTCTGCCTATTTAACAGTAGTGGTGTCTCAGAACACACACACACACACACACACACACATACACACACACACACACACACACACACGATCCCTGACATATTTGGCAAGAGTAGGTCCTGAAGGTTTTTAATATTTTGGTTCTTTAACCCAGTGGAATTACTGAATGATTTATTTAATTAGGGTAGGGATGGAGTGGATCCATTTGTTTGATGCTAAACAGCCTGAGCTCGCAGTTCCCAGGGGGCATATCTCTAAATGGTCTGAAATGAGATTTGCAGTGGTTTTCTTAATGCAATTCCCAACTTCTCTCCAAATGCCTTTTGACATTTGACAACATTTCATGCCTCTTCCCCTTTCGCTTTTCATCCTTGTTTTCTCTCCCTTCTCCCACGACCTCGGTAGTCTTCTGCAATCCAGATTCTCAGACTTCGGGTTTTTCTCCCTCTGCCCCTTTCCTCTATGTCCTATAACTAGAAGCACCTTTTGGCATAGACCCGTATCCCAGTTTCCTCTTTCCCAGGTCCAGCAGCATCTCAAGGACATCTACAAGAGGGATACCTAACTTCAGGGGTCTCTGAATGATATGTGGGAAACATCGTCTAAAAAGGTAATTTTATCCTTATTCATGCAACCAGACCCACACTCATAGAACTTGTCTTTAAGGGGAGTGTCTTGCAGATGTATAAATGAGTGTTAACATCTTTAAAAGCAAAACTGAACATTTCCCTGGCATTTGTATTCCCTCCTTCCTTCCCAACCCTTTCCTTTTCATTTTCTCATTTATTATTAAAAACATTTTTAAAGGATCTCCATGCTTCATATTTATCTACTATAATTCCTCCTTCTCGGTGTTGCAGGGATAGGGAAAGAGGATTTTTTAAAAAACACAATAAAAAGCAATTGGGAGAAACAGGGCCAGTGGTGTTGGGGTGGGTAGTGGAATTGTGATTTTTGACTCCAGTAGACAATGATGCTGGATATATGGGGTTTGATTTCTCTCTGGCTCCTCACTTGAGATTGATGAAGTTTGGCTAGAATCAGGGAGTTGAAGAGAGGTTGACAAATGGTCTTTCACTCTTCTCTGACAGGCTGTTCCTGTGGAGTGATGGAGAATAATGAGCCTTGGGAGAGCTATGGGAGCTCTCATACTCCTTCCCGAGCCAATTTTTTAGGGAGTGAGAGAAACATGGCCTGTCCAATACTTGTTGTGGGTCAGGATATTTTTGAAGCTACGGTTGTTGATTTGCATGGGAAAATTATTATGTCTTATTATTTCTTGTCCCACTTTACCATAAGGGCTCCTCAGCTTCTTACTTCAATGGGTCTTCCATGACAAACACACTTTATTAACTCTAAGAGTGGAATTTATTTTAACAGATAATTAGCATAGGTCAATATATGCTTAAAATAGAGTCAAATTAAACGCACTAGCTGTTATAAAGGACAGCTGACAAAATCCACATAGAAGCATCGACTCTTAAATAATCTGAAAGTACTTCTTCTAAGAGGGGCGGGCATGGGTGAAGGGAATGGTGGACATGTTTCAGAATTTCAAACGCCAACTTTAACCAATCGTTTCCTCATTTTGTTCACCTTCTTGGGGGCTTATGCTAAAGTGAAGTGAATAGCCATAAGGCTGGCTTCAGGAGAAAGGTGGTCTAAAAGAACTGGATAATTATAAGCAAAATTGGTCTCGAATGATTGAAAATTGATGAGAATGTGCTTGTCTCCTGATTTGGCATCCTGAGTTAGACTCAGGAATACTGAACATGGATCCCAAAGGCTTTGGTCTTTTTTGATATCCTATTGGATAATCATAAGCAGGCTAGAAAAATAGGAAACTAGAATTTTTTCTCTTTGAACTGACAAATCTGACCAGTGGGCTGCATTCTCTATATCTGAAAAATCTTGGTTTTGATTGAAAAAGTTAATTTTACAAAGCAATTTTCTTTTTTTAAATTAAATTTCATTTTTTTTTGACACAGGGTCTCACTTTGTTGCCCAGGCTGGAGTGCAATGGTACAGTCTTGGCTCACTGTAGCCTTGACCTCCCCAGATTCAGGTGATCTTCCCACCTCAGCCTCCTGAGTAGCTGGGGCTATAGGTGCACGCCACTACGCACAGCTGATTTTTGTGTTTTTACTACTCATAGGGTTTCTCTGTGTTGCCCAGTCTAGTCTCAAACTCCTGATCTCAAGAGATCTGCCTGCCTTGGCCTCCTAAAGTGTCATGAACCACCATGCCCAGCCTACAAAGCAATGTTCTAGGAAAAACTACAGTTACTCTTTGATTATGTAATTGCTGGAGAAGAAAAGCATGGCATTTCTAAAATGATGAACTATATTACTTATATTTTAATATCTCATAAAGTTTGAAATAGACATTTCAAACATAAACATGTATAAAAATTTTTATAAATTATAAAATCAAAAACATTTTACAATTATTTTATTATAAAATTATTATAGAATGAAAAACATTATAAATTTAAACAACTTTTTAAAAAATTTATTTTGGGATTTCCCATGGAGTGATGGAGAATAATGAGCCTTGGGAGAGCTATGGCAGCTCTCATACTCCTTCCTGGGCCAACTTTTTTAGGAAATGGGAGAAATATACCTTGTTCAATGTTTATTGTGGGTCAGGATATTTTTGAAGCTATAGTTGTTGATTTGCTTCAAACTTTAAAAAAATTATTATAAAATTATGGGATGTAAAAAAATTTATTATAAAACTTTGAAATTTTCAAACTTTCAGAAAAGCAGAGAGATGAGATTAATGGCACTCACAGGCAAGCATAGAACATAGATTGTAAACATTTTGCTATATTTGTGTCATGACTATTTTTTGCTTGTGTTTGAAAGTATATTAAAGAAAATGATATTTTACCCCTAAATTCTTTAGTACAGATTTCTAAAAAAATAAGAACATTTTCCTGTATAGTTACAAAATCATCTTTTCAAACAAAATAAAAAATGGCTTTTTTATATCATTTATTACCCAGTCCACATTCAGATTTCCTCAATTATTATGAAATGTCCTTTTATTTTTTGAGACAAAGTCTGCTCTTTCACACAGCCTGAAGTGCAGTGAAACAATCATAGCTCATTGCAGCCTCAAACTCCTGGGCTCAAGTGATCTTCCTGCCTCAGCTTCCTGAGTAGCTAGGACTATAGGTGCACACCACCATGCCCAGCTAATTTATTGTTTTTGTAGAGATGGAGGTCTTACTACGTTGCCCAGGCTGTTCTCAAACTCCTGGCCTCAAGTGATCCTTCCAGCTTGGTCTCCCTGAAATATCTTTTGTGGCTGGTTTGTTCAAATTAGTTTCTTCTAATCAAGGGACACACATTGCATTTGATTATTTAGCTCAAGACTGTTTTAACCTGGAAAATACACATACTCTTTGTTTATGTATTTATTTAGTGAAATTGACTTGTTGAAAAACTAGTCAGTTGTCCTGTAGAATATTTCCCCTTCTGGAATTTTCTGGTTGCTTTTTATGGTGTCATTTAACTTTTCACTCTGTTTTTTCCTGGTTAACTGGAAGTTAGTTCTAAAGGCTTTTAGGCCTGCTATAACAAAATACCAAAAACTGGATGACTTATAAAGAACAGAAATTTATTTCTCACAGTCCTAGAGGCTAGCAAGTTTAAAATCAAGGAGCATGTGGTTTTGATATCTGGTTAGGACCAACTTTCTGGTTCATAGATTGGCCTTCTTTCTGGGCCCTCACATAGTGGGAGAGACTAGCTAGCTCTCTGGGGCCTCTTTTATAAGGGCACTAATTCCAATCATGAAGCCTCTGTCCTTATGATCTAATGACCCCCTAAAGGCCCCACCTTTTAATACCAGCACCTTTGGGGTTAGGATGTCAACATATTAATTTTGGGAAGACATACACGTTCAGCCCATTGCAAGGTTTAGTTAGATTCAGGTTCAACTTCTTTTTTTAAAGACTATTTCATAGGCAATAATGTGTATTCACATCCCATCATTAGTGATGGTGAGATGATCGCAAGGTTAGGGTGATCACTGCCTATCTCCTCTGCTATATTCCCCCTTGGGTCAAGCCAGTAGTCTGTGACGTGAACTTTGTACCATGTGTATATTCAGTTATATTCTGTATCAATAGTTACTTGATTGTTTTAGCATTTATTAATGATCCTTGCTTGAGTTGATTATTTCATTAGGGGTTTCAAAATGGTGAATTTCTAATTCTCTAATTCTATCTACATGTTTTAGCTGGCATTTTTCTATAAGCAGACCATTTTCTTCACAACTGGGTTATTTGGCTACCCTGAAACATAGTTCCTTCCGGGAAGGCAGAACATATGTTTATTTCTGTCTTTTAAAAATTACTGGTGTTTGGAGTGAAGATTAGGTGAGCTAACTACCTCCACAGGTGACAAATGAATTTTGTTTTGTCTCACTTTTGCTTTTTTGAATATCACTGTGGCTGCTTGGATATTTATATTTAATTTGAATGGATTAGGGAATAAATGAGAAGATAGGTTTTATCTGTTTCTGTAGTTTTTATGTGGCTGTGTGAACTTACTTTTAAAAATTCCCAGAAATATTTTAATTCCCCTTTAAAGATATAAACTATGTCATACTATAAAGCAAAAGAAAAACCAATCATGTGAAGAGTAAATAGTACCGTTTAAACGAATTGTGGTTAAGCTTAGTTTGTACCTAATTAGTTTTTTATTTTCTTTCTACTTTTATCTGCTTCAGAGCCTCTTCAGTGGTTTAGATCTTCTATGTGTCAAATTATTCTAATCTCTTAAAAAGTTTAAGAGCTAAAATACAACACAATGACTACAAGAATGCCTTTGTCCTTTTCTGGGTAGGTACACCTAAGGCAACTTCTTTTTCTCTTCTTTGTTCTCTTCTTCTTTCTTATTCTTAAATCATCTTCAATATTGGACAGATGACAGCACTATGCCTGCCTCAAGATGTTTCTGACTTTTTCTTTTTCTTTTTCTTTTTTTTTTTTGAGATGGAGTCTTGCTCTGTCACCCAGGCTAGAGTGCAGTGGCACAATCTTGGCTCACTACAACTTCTGCCTCCTGGGTTCCAGTGATTCTCCCAACTCAGCCTCCTGAGTAGCTGGGGTTACAGGCATGCACCACCACGCCTAGCTAATTTTTTGTATTTTTACTAGAGACGGGGTTTCACCATGTCGGCCAGGCTGGTCTTGAACTCCTGACCTCAAGGATCTGCCTGCCTTGGCCTCCCAAAGTGCTGGGATTACACGTGTGAGCCACTGCACCCGGCCGTTTCTGACTTTTTCTAAAGTCTTTCTCTGGAGATGACATTATATAATAGCGCTGTTCAATAGAAGTTTCTTTGATGATGGAACTGTTCTATAATCTGCATTGTCCCAGCCACTAGCCATATGTGACTACTGTAACACTTGAAATGTGGCTAGAGCAACTGAAGAACTGAATTTTGCATTTTACTTAATTTTAATTAATTAAAATAGAAATGCAAATAACCATAAGTGGTTAGTAGCTACCATACTGGACAGCAAAGATCTGTAATTCAGCATTTAAAATCGATTTTGTTTTGTTTTCAAAAATGGAGTCAGACTGTTACAACCCAAAAGAACTGTAGGTTAAATTAAGGTAAATCCCCAAATACTACATACACATTTGGGAAATCCAAACCAGATTTTTTCATGTGATAACCACACCCTCTTTTGACTTTAGCCTTGGAGGTAATGGAGTATGGCAGAAAAAACCCTGTATCAGCAGCTGGAAGACTCACCTTCTTTTCCTAGCTCTGCCATATATTGACCAAAAGAGTCAAAGTCCATTCAGATGGTTGAAGGGCCTTGGAATTTTGTTTTCGGTTTTCACATACAAGTTGGAGGGCAGATGCGTTAGCCTCTTGAAATACCCAGAAACCACTTGTTTCCTCATCTAAAAATCAGGTATGACAGGATCATTTAATTATCCTGGAAATCAGATGAAGCACTGCATATGAAAGCACTTTGTAACATCGATAGCACTGGGAAATGTAAAGACCTTTTACTGAAATATAAAGGTGTATGGTCAACTGAATATATCTCAGATAGTTAGGATTTGACTGTATATATTGAATATAACCTGTAGTGGGCCCCTTGGTAAACAGCTTACAGTTTTGTTGCAAGTTTTAGCCAAGAGAAAATTTATTTGTTGACTAGTCATGCCCTTTATTGGCCACATGATGAGCAGCCAAGATATTAACACACAGTGCACCTTGCAGAATTCAAGAATGTCTCAGTGTCTTGTGAACTAGGAAGCTGAAATTCAGTGGTATGCAGAAAGCTGGCTCAGTAGGAGCCTTGGGAGTGTCCTCCAGATAGATGTTTGTGCAGGTTGTGTTTGATTCCAGTTGGCCATGAAAAGCTGGTTGCTCTAAAGAATGAGAATATACTTGGTTTTGCATTTACTAGAACTATCTGGGGAACAAATCTTGGGGTGGAAGAAAGAAGGGAGGGAGGGAAAGCTGTGCTTCAATACCTAGGGCTTCTTTCCTGGAAGGGATCTGAGAATCTGGGATTGGGTGGCTAATATCTCATCTCTAGAAGGGAGAAAGAACTGGGTGGTGATGGCTTTGTATTTTCTATTGGAGTTCACTACAGAATAGGTGAATGGAATGGGCTGCTATGATCCAGACATTAGGGAGGACAGGTTTGTGATACATTAGAAAACTTGAATGAGCCCTTCTATGATTCTCTCTTCCCTCTTTCTGCTTCCCGTTCTGAATCACCATCCGCAGGTTGTGGAATTAGCAAATCTATTATGTGAGCAATAGCAAACTTACAGGAGCCCTTGGCTCCATCTATCTCCCTGTTTGTGTCAGTTCCTTCTGGATGCTTTTAGTCTGTGGTCTTCATTCACTCTTTTTATGGGGAAGTAAAAGGAGTGGGGCAGATTATGAGAACAGCTGGGTCCTCCCAGTTGCTGGGGTGGTTATTTTAAGCTTTGTTTAATGTGTCCAGAGACCCAGATGGCATTTTTAACTAAGCTGCTTTATTAAATCTTGTGATAAAGCATAGTGATGTTTATTGAAAAGGCAGACACGCATCAGCAACATTATGCGTGAAACTTGCTCTAAGAATTTTCTATAAAACATCTGTTCTCTTTGAGCCTTTTGTGAACTCTGGAAGTTTGCTAGTTTCTATACAGACTTGAGGACAAGAAGTTGGAACCCACTTTTGGAGATGTCCAAGCATAGGTATTGGAATCATTAATCCTAACCCTCTCAGTTTTAAGGCCCCGGATACCCTTCTGTTAGACAACAGTAACATGAGCAAGCACTGTAATAACCTTTCAACAAGATGATTTGGAAATAATGGACAAGAAAAATTAGTATACATTGTTTGGGGATTTTAAAATTAAAGATCAAAAGCTAGGGCTTCAATGACCTGTGCCAGCCTATAGCCTTAAGAGTCAATTTGCAAACACTCAAGATTTGGCCAATATGCCTCTACTACTTCTACTTAACACAGTCAAAGGGAAATTTTTAGATTCTTTCATCTGATTTGACTCTCTTAGTTACGAATAAGAGGATATCTAGAATATATATGTGACTTGTTAAAATGAAAATCCACCTTCTCTGAGTCTTCAAATATCTTTCATATCTTACATTTTTTAGTCACATCAACTTTTGAAGTCATGTCCGTAGTTGTATGAAAAGAAAAATTTCAGGAACATTCAACCTCAAAAGTTCTTTTTCTTAGTCTGAAGTCGTAGAAGCATTTGACTTTTACTTTCTCTTTTTAAGTTTGTACTAGTAGGTATTTTGTATAAATATAATATTTAATTATTGCCTTTGTATTCTTTTTCTCTAGTAAACATCCTGGTTTTTAGCTATCAATATGTAGTTTTACATTTAGGGATTTCTAATGGAAAGAGAAAGGAATCTGAAATCAGAGGACGAGAGTTTATTCTACTTGACCAAACACATACACAATACTGGAAGGAGAGTTTTACAACAAATATTTAATATCTATGACATGTAAACCGTTTTTTGAAATCAAGAAAATTCAAACAATTCAATACAAATATCATCAATAATAACACATGAACAGGTGGCCAACCTTATTAATAACCAGAGAAATATAAATTAAAACAATCCATCAACTTGTAAAAAAGATGAAATTACCCAGAGTTGGTGTAGGTGATGGAAAATTGTCATGTTTGTATACAGTTCATAGAAGTTAAATTGACATAACTTTTTGGTCAGGCAATTTGGAAGTATATATCTAAATTAATAGAGTAGTTTTCTAATAACCTGGGAATCTCTTAATCTAAGAATCTTTGCTGTAGATTTTTCTAGAACAAATGTACAAACATCTGTGTACAAGGGTACTCACTGCAGCATTTTGCTAAGGAAAAACTCAGAAAAAATCTATATGTTCAACAGAGAACAGGTACATAATTTATGACACAACTGCACAATATACACCACTAAAATAAAGGATATAAATTTATATGTAGTATGAAAAAGATGTGAATGATAGCTTGTTGGTGAAAAACAGCAATGACTGGAATATTGTGTGTAACGTAATCCTGCTTTTCTGTATATAATGTAGGCATAGAAAATAGGATTGAAAGGACATACTCTAGTCAACAGTGTATATAGCTTGGGTGGAGGGGGTGTATAATGGGGAAGGAGAGTCCCTTTTCCTATCTATTCCATATACATCTCTGGATTTAAAAGATCATACATGCATATGCATTACCTTCAAAATTAAAATGATAAAGACAAAAGGAGAAGCTTTGGATTTGAATCATGATACTACTGTTTGCAACTTCTATGACCGTGGGGAAGTCGCCTAGCCTCCTGGGGTTTATTTCCTCATTTATAAAAATAGGGAAAGTAATAATACTTGTCTACATATCTTCTAGTGTTGTTGGGAGGATTGAATGTGATAATGGGTTACAGCATTATGAATTATTTATTCATAGAACACAATTATTATAAAAATAGTTTGCTCTGATTAAAATAAAAGAAGGACGAGATCGTGTGTGTTTTTCAGTCCCAGTAGCTTTACTAACCAGAAAGCGCCTGCTGATGTGGTGATCACAGTTGCTTTGGTGCAGCTTCCTGTTGACTTTTGGCAATTCTCCACGCTGCTAGCTAAGGCTGAGGTGGCGACTGTGGAAGGTGTGATCTCCTCCCCCTCCCAGCACACATTTGTGTGCATACTCACACTCATGCACACACAAACACACACATGCACACTCTATCACAGTACAGGAGGTGGCAGCAGCTGCTCCGGCATAGACTTTCACACAACATAAAGGGCTTTTTTGGTGTGGTCTGTGCATTATTTCCTGTTAAGCATGAGCTGAGTCAGTGCCGTGCTTTTCCATCTGAAACCTTTCTGAGGCTCAGGCTGTGTTAAGAGCAAACCCTCTCCCCTCCATGCCCACCCCATGGCCCTCTACTGAAGCCAGATCATAATCTGCTCATTTCATGAGGATTTTCAAACCGAATGGACTGGGCCATGTGAGAGATCACTGAAAGGAACAGACCAAGCAGAGGCTAAGAGACTCCACGCTAATCTGCTGAGTCATCTGAAAATGCACAGCTGTGGCAGCTCACGGTGCTTTAAAGTACTTTGGCAGGATGTTTGTTCAGGGGGCCTGTTCCTGCAGCCCTGCTGAATGTTTGGTTAGGAGGCATAATCATTTTTTGGACAGGATCTCCCAAATGTAAGGTGATAGATGCTAATGTGGAATATAATACAGAAGATACAGCTTGGATGTCATAAATAACAATAAATTGTTTAATCTTGCTGAGTTGTAAATATATGATTGCCAGAAGTCTTTAGTTCACTGGAACATAGTATGGGGGCAGGGGCACTTAGCAAATAGGCAGTTATTATTTTCCAACCAGACAGAAACTGGTCTGATGAAATTTATCTAAAAAGGCATACACATGTATTTTAATTAATTGTGACAATTACTCAGAGAAAACACATGGCCCTAAAGAGGCTGAGGGTTTTTTTGTTCTACCTATAAATGTATATGTATATTCACCTATATTCTACCTATGTATAAGTAAGAGAATGAGTTTTTGTTTTGGGGATATATATTTATACGTATCTATACAGACAGATATACACATACTTAATTTCTGTGTACCTATTAAGGTGCGGTGACAGATGGAAAGTATTTTTAAAAGCATTTAGATAGCTTATTCTATAGCATATGTGTGCATATAGCCCCCCCATAAAGCTTTGTCTCTTTTCTGGATATATTTAACAAGAGGCTAGAACAGAGTCCAAAATGTCAGAAATGTTTGAACATTCCATAGAAATGAAGGAGGTGTTTCCAAATGACCTATGTTTCTATGGCAATAAATAGAACTTGTGCTGCGTTGGATGGGTCAGGAGTAAGGAATATAAACAGTGTAAGTATGGCTATTCCAGGAAGAAATCTACCTTGTAAGAACAGCTTTGTGCAGTGAGCTCGACAACATTGATCAGTTAGCAGTCCGGTTCAGTACAACATTGATCAGGTAGCAAGACGGTTCGGCAGTGCCAGTCGGAGACACAGATGGGGACAATCAAAGAAGATGCAGGTCAGGACAAGGATGCAGACATGTACCTGTCACTACCATGGACTTCAGCAGCTTCTTAGTGAGCAGGTTTATGATCAAAGAAGAAAGACATCGTTGATATGTAAGCATGTTACAATTAATTTGCTGTTTAGTTACTAGCAAACTACATCCAGGTTTTAGTTTTTAGGTTTTTTGTTCTTTTTTCTTTTTTGAAACAGGTTCTTGTTCTGTCATACAGGCTGGAGTGCAGTCGTTATCCAAGCTCACTGCAGCCTTAAACTCCTGGGCTCCGTGGATCCTCCCACCTCAGCCTCCCAAGAAGCTGGGACTACAGGTGCACACCACCATGGCCAGCTAATATTTCTAATTTTTTTGTAGAGATGAGGCCTTGCTGTATTGCCCAGGCTGCTCTTGAGCTCCTGGCAGTGTAGATATTTCCATGTTTATACAGATGATGGTGTAGATATTTCCATGTTTATACAGATGAGTGTGTAGATATTTCCATGTTTTTAAAGATGGCGGTGTAGATAGTTCCATGTTTATAGAGATAGCGGTGTAGATATTTCCATGTTTATAGAGACAGAGGTGTAGATATTTCCACGATTACACAGATAGCGGTGTAGGTATTTCCATGTTTCTACAGATCGCGGTGTAGATATTTCCATGTTTTTAAAGATAGCGGTGAAGATGTTTCCATTTTCATACAGGTAGCGGTGTAGATATTTCCATGTTTATACAGATGGCGGTGTAGATATTTCCATGTTTATTGAGATAGCGGTGTAGACATTTCCATGTTTATACAGATAGTGGTGAAGATATTTCCATGTTTATAGAGATAGCGGTGTAGATATTTCCATATTTATACATATAGCAGTGTAGATATTTCCATGTTTATAGTGATAACGGTGTAGGTATTTCCATGTTTATAGTGATAGCGGTGTAGATATTTCCATGTTTATACGGATAGCGGTGTAGATATTTCCATGTTTATACAGATAGCAGTGTTGATATTTTCATGTTTATACAGATAGCGGTGTAGGTATTTCCATGTTTATACAGATACCGGTGTAGATATTTCCATGTTAATACAGATGGCTGTGTAGATATTTCCATGTTTATAGAGATGGCTGTGTAGATATTTCCATGTTTATACAGATGGCAGTGTAGATATTTCCATGTTTATGCAGATGGTGGTGCTGATATTTCCTTGTTTACAGAGATAGCGGTGTAGATATTTCCATCTTTTCACAGACTGCGGTGTAGGTATTTCCATCTTTACACAGATAGTGTTGTAGATATTTCCCAGTTTACACAGATAGATGTGTAGATATTTCCATGTTTACACAGATAGCATTGTAGATATTTCCATGTTTACACAGATAGCATTGTAGATATATCCATGTTTATACAGATAGCGGTGTAGGTATTTCCATGATTATACAGATAGCGGTGTAGATATTTCCATGTTTCTACAGATAGCGGTGTAGATATTTCCATGTCTATAGAGATAGCGGTTTAGGTATTTCCATGTTTATAGAGATAGCTTTGTAGACATTTCCATGTTTATACAGATAGTGGTGTAGATATTTCCAAGTATATACAGATAGCGGTGTTGGTATTTCCATGTTTATACTGATAGTGGTATAAATCTTTCCATGTTTATACAGCTCGCGTTGTAGATATTTACAACTTTATACAGATGGCAGTGTAGATATTTCCATATTTATACAGATGGCTTTGTAGATAGTCCCATGTTTATGGAGATGGCAGTGTAGATATTTTCCAGTTAATAGTGATGGAGGTGCAGATATTTCCATTTTCATACAGATCGCGGTGTAGATGTTTCCATGTTTATACAGATAGCGGTGTAGATATTTCCACGTTTATATAGATAGCGGTGTTGGTATTTCCATGTTTATACAGATAGCGGTGTAAATATTTCCATGTTTATAGAGCTCGCCATGTAGATATTTCCAATTTTATACAGATGGTGGTGTGGATATTTCCATGTTAATACAGATGGCAGTGTAGGTATTTCCATGTTTATACAGATAGCGGTATAGTTATTTCTCTGTTGATAGAGATAGCAGTGGAAATATTTTCATTTTTATACACATAGCGGTGTAGATATTTCCATGGTTATAGTGATAGCGGTGTAGATATTTCCCTGTTTATACAGATAGCGGTGTAGATATTTACATGTTTATACAGATTGCTGTGCAGATGTTTCCATGTTTATAAAGAGGGCTGAGTAGGTATTTCCATGTTTATACAGATGGCAGTGTAGATATTTCCATGTTTATGAAGATGACTGTGTAGATATTTCCATGTTTATACAGATGTTGGTGTAGATATTTCCCTGTTTATAGAAATAGCGGTGTAGATATTTCCATATTTATAGATATAGCAGTGTAAATATTTCCGTATTTATACCGATAGCGATGTAGATATTTCCACGTTTATACAGATAGCGGTGTAGATATTTGCATCTTTATACTGTGAGTGCTATACATATTTCCATGTTTATAGAGATGGTAGTGTAGATATTTCCATGTTTATACAGATGACTGCGTAGATATTTGCATGTTTATACAGATGGCACTGTAGATAATTCCATGTTTATAGAGATAGCGGTGTATATATTTCCATGTTTATACAGATAGCGGTGTAGATATTTCCATGTTTATAGAGATAGCAGTGTAGCTATTTCCATATTTATACAGATAGCGGTGTAGATATTTCCATGTTTATACAGATAGCAGTGTAGGTATTTCCATGTTTACAGAGATAGCGGAGTAGATATTTCCATCTTTGCACTGATTGCGGTGTAGATATTTCCATCTTTACACAGATAGCGGTGTACATATTTCCATGTTTATACAGATGGCTGTGTAGATGTTTCCATGTTTATGCACATGGCGGTGTAGATATTTCCATGTTTATACAGATGACTGTCTAGCTATTTCCATGTTTATAGAGATAGCGGTGTAGATATTTCCATATTTATACAGATGGTGATGTAGATATTTCCATCTTAATACAGATGGCAGTGTAGATATTTCCATGTTTATACAGATGGCAGTGTAGATATTTCCATGTTTATAAAGATGGCTGTGTAGATACTTCCATGTTTATAGAGATGCCAGTGTAGATATTTTCATATTTATAGAGATGGCGGTGTAGATATTTCCTTGTTTACAGAGATAGCGATGTAGATATTTCCATGTTCATACAGATAGCGGTGTAGGTATTTCCATGTTTCTACAGATAGCAGTGTAGGTATTTCCATGTTTACAGAGATAGAGGTGTAGATATTTCCATGTTTATACAGATGGCTGTGTAGATATTTCCATGTGTATAGATAGGGCTGTCTAGATATTTCCATGTTTATTGAGATGGTGGTGTAGATATTTACATGTTTATACAGATGACTGTGTAGATATTTGCATGTTCATAAAGATGTCGGTGTAGTTATTTCCATGATAATAGAGATAGCGGTGTAGATATTTCCATGTTTATTGATATAGCGGTGTAGATATTTCCATGTTTATACAGATAGCGGTGTAGATATTTCCATGTTTACCGAGATAGCGGTGTAGATATTTCCATCTTTGCACAGATTGCGGTGTAGGTATTTCCATATTTACACAGAGAGCGGTGTAGATATTTCCAAGTTTACACAGATAGCTGTGTAGATACTTCCACGTTTGCACAGATAGCGTTGAAAATATTTCCATGTTTATACAGATAGCGGTGTAGATATTTCCACGTTTATTCAGATAGTGTTGTAGATATTTCCACGTTTATACAGATAGCGGTGTAGATA
Organism: Pan troglodytes; assembly: GCF_028858775.2. Lineage (NCBI taxonomy): Eukaryota > Metazoa > Chordata > Mammalia > Primates > Hominidae > Pan > Pan troglodytes. The sequence goes on from NC_072418.2 coordinate 63,677,477, forward strand.
TTTCCACGATTATATAGATAGTGGTGTAGATATTTCCATCTTTATAGAGATAGCGGTGTATATATTTCCATGTTTACACAGATAGCGGTGTAGATATTTCCATGTTTACACAGATAGCGGTGTAGATATTTCCATGTTCATACAGACGGTGGTGTAGATTTTTCCATGTTATAGAGATAGCGATGTAGGTAATTCCATGTTTATAGTGATAGCGGTGCTGATATTTCCATGTTTATACAGGTAGCGGTGTAGATATTTCCATGTTTATATGGATAGCGGTGTTGATATTTCCATGTTTAAGGGGATAGTTGTGTAGATGCTTCCATGTTTATACAGATAGCGGTGTAGGTATTTCCATTTTTATACAGTTAGCGGTGTAGATATTTCCATGTTCATAGACATGGCTTTGTAGATATTTCCATGTTTATACAAATGGCAGTGTAGATATTTCCAAGTTTATGCAAAAGGCGGTGTAGATATTTCCATGTTTATAAAGATGTTGGTGTAGATATTTTCATGTTTATAGAGGTATCGGTTTAGATATTTCCATGTTTATACCGATAGCGGTGTAGACATTTCCATGTTTATAGAGATAGCGGTGTAGATATTTCCATATTTATACAGATAGCGGTGTAGATATTTCCATGATTATACAGATAGCGGTGTAGATATGTCCATGCTTATGCAGATATCGGTGTAGATATTTCCATGTTTATAGATATGGCGGTGTAGGTATTTCCATGTTTATAGAGATAGTGGTTTAGATATTTCCATGTTTATACCACTCACGGTATAGATATTTCCATCTTTATACAGATGGCAGTGTAGATGTTTCCATGTTTATACAGAAAGCGGTGTAGATATTTCCACTTTTATACAGATGTCGATGTAGTTAGTTCCATGATTATGGAGATGGCGGTGTAGATATTTTCATGTTCATAGAGATGGCGGTGTAGATATTTCCATGTTTATTGAGATTGCGGAGTAGATATTTCCATGTTTTTAGAGATAGCTGTGTAGGTATTTCCATGTTTATAGAGATTGCAGTGTAGATATTTCCATGTTTATACAGATGGCTGTGTAGATATTTCCATCTGTATACAGACGGCAATGTATATATTTCCATGTTTATTGAGATGGTGGTGTAGATAATTCCATGTTTGTAGAGATAGTGGTGTAGATATTTCCATATTTATACAGATAGCGGTTTAGATATTTCCATGTTTTTACAGATCGTGTTGTAGATATTTCCATGTTTATACAGATAGCGGTGTAGATATTTCCAAGTTTACACAGATAGCTGTGTAGATATTTACATGTTTACAGAGATACTTTTGTAGATTTTCCATGTTTATACAGATAGCGGTGTAGATATTTCCATGTTTATACAGATAGCGGTGTCAATATTTGCATGTTTATACAGACAGCGGTGGAGATATTTCCATCTTTATGCAGATAGCGATGTAGATATTTCCATGTTTATACACATAACGGTGTAGATATTTCCATGTTTACACAGATAGCGGTGTAGATATTTCCAAGTTTACACAAATGGCGGTTTAGGTGTTAGCATGTTTATACCGATGGCGGTGTTGATAATTCCATATTTATACAAATGGTGGTTCAGATATTTCCATGTTTATACAGATAGTGGTGTGGCTATTTCCATGTTTATACATATAACGGTGTAGCTATTTCCATACTTATACAGATGGCGGTGTAGATATTTTCATGTTTATACAGATGGTGGGGTAGATATTTCCATGTTTATAAAGATGACTTTGTAGGTATTTCTATGTTTATACAGATTACTTTGTAGGTATTTCCATGTTTATACAGATGGCAGTGTAGATATTTCCATGTTTATACAGATAGCGCTATAGATAATTCCAAGTTTATACAGATGGTGGTGTAGATATTTCCAAGTTTGCATAGATACTGGTGTAGATATTTCCATGTTTATACAGATAGCAGTGCAGATATTTCCATCTTTATACAGATGACCATGTAGATATTTCCATGTTTATACAAATGACTGTGCAGTTATTTCCACGTTTATACAGATGGCGGTGTAGATATTTCCACGTTCATACAGATGCTGGTGTAGATATTTCCATGTTTTTATAGATGACTGTGTAGGTATTTACAGGCTTATACAGATGGCGGTGTAGATATTTCCATCTTTATAGAGATAGCCATGTAGATATTTCCATGTTTATACAGATAGCGGTGTAGAAATTTCTATGTTTATAGAGATAGCAGTGTAGATATTTCCATATTTATACAGATAGCTTGGTAGATATTTTCATGTATATACAGAAAGCTGTGTAGATATTTCCATGTTTATACAGATAGCAGTGCAGTTATTTCCAAGTTTATACAGATCGCGGTGTAGATATTTCCATGTTTATTCAGAGAGCGGTGTAGATATTTCCATGTTTATACTGGTAGTGGTGTAGCTATTTCCATGTTTAAACAGATAGCGGTGTTGGTATTTCCATGTTTATTCAGATAACGGTGTAGATATTTCCATGTTTATCCAGGTCGCGGTGTAGATGTTTACGTTTTTATACAGATGGCAGTGTAGATATTTCCATGTTTATACAGATGGTGTTGTAGATACTTCCATGTTTATGGAGATGGAAGTGTAGATATTTACATGTTTATAGAGATGGTGGTGTAGATGTTTCCATGTTTATAGAGATAGTGGTGTAGATAATTCCATGTTTATAGAGATAGCGGTGTAGGTAATTCCATGTTTATAAAGATAGCGGTGTAGTTATTTCCATGTTGGTACAGATGGATGTGTAGATATTTCCATGTGTATACAGATGGCAGTGTAGGTATTTCCATGTGTACACAGATGGCAGTGTAGATATTTCCAAGTTTATACAGATGGTCGTGTAGATATTTCCATGTTTACAGACGACTGTGTAGATATTTCCATGTTTATACAGATCACTGTGTAGATATTTCCACGTTTTTACAGATGGTGGTGTAGATATTTCCATGTTTATAGAGACAACGGTGTAGATATTTCCATATTTATACAGATGGCGGTGTATATATTTCTGTCTTTATACAGATACCGGTGTGGGTATTTCCATATTTATACAGATGGCAGTGTAGAGATTTCCATGTTTACACAGATAGCAGTGTAGATTTTTCCATGTTTATACTGATGGAGTTGTAGATATTTCCATGTTTATGAAGATGACTTTGTACATATTTCCATGTTTTTGCAAATGGTGGTGTAGATATTTCCATGTTTATAGAGATGGCAGTGTGGATATTTCCATGATTATACAAATGCCGGTGTTGATATTTCCATGTTTATAGAGATGGCAGTGTAGATATTTCCATGTTTATACAGATGGTGTAGATATTTAGATGTTTATGCAGATGGCGGTGTAGATATTTCGAAATTTAGAGAGATAGCGGTGTAGATATTTCCATATTTATACAGAAAGCGGTGAAGATATTTCCATGTTTATACAGATGACGGTGTAGATATTTCCATGTTTATGCAGATAACGGTGTAGATATTTCCATGTTTATACAGCTCGCAGTGTAGATATTTACATCTTTATAGAGATAGCGGTGTAATTATTTCTATGTTTATACAAATAGCGTTGTAGATATTTCCATGTTTAGAGAGATTGCGGTGTAGATATTTCCACATTTATACATATAGCGCTGTAGAAATTTCCATGTTTATACAAATAGCGGTGTAGGTATTTCCATGTTTATACAGATAGCCGTGTAGATACTTCCATGTTTATATAGATAGTGGTGGAGATATTTCCATGTTTATTCAGATAGCGGTGTAGATATTTCCATGTTTATACAGATAGCGGTGTAAATAATTCCATGTGTATACACATGGCAGTGTAGGTATTTCCATGTTTATACAGATGGAGGTGTAGATATTTCCATGTTTATTCAGATGACTGTGTAGATATATCCATGTTTTTACAGATGGCGGTGTAGATATTTCCATGTTTATACAGATAGCGATGTGGATATTTCCATGTTTATACAGATAACGGTGTAGCTATTTCCATATTTATAGAGATGGCTATGTAGAGGTTTCCATGTTTATACAGATAGCGATGTAGATATCTCGATGTTTATACAGATAGCGGTGTAGTTATTTCCATGTTCACAGAGATAGTGGTGTAGATATTTCCAACTTTGCACAGATTGCGGTGCAGATATTTCCATGTTTACACAGATAGCTCTGTAGATATTTCCATGTTTACACAGATAGCGTTGTAGTTATTTCCATGTTTATACAGATAGCGGTGTAGACACTTCCATGTTTATACAGATAGCGGTGGAGATGTTTCCATGTTTATACAGATAGCGGTGTAGCTATTTCCACGTTTATACATATGGTGGTGTAGATATTTCGATGTTTATAGAGATGGCGGTGTAGATATTATCATGTTAATAGAGATGATGGTGTAGGTATTTCCCTGTTTATAGAGATTATGGTGTAGATATTTCCAAGTTTATAGAGGTAGCGGTTTAGGTATTTCCATGTGTATAGAGATAGCGGTGTAGATGTTTCCATGTTTATACTGATGGCTGTGTAGATATTTCCATGTGTATACAGTTGGCAGTGTAGATATTTCCATGTTTATAGAGATGGTGGTGTAGATATTTCCATGTTTATACAGATGACTGTGTTGATATTTCCATGTTTATACACATGGTGGTGTAGATATTTCCATGTTTATAGAGATAGTGGTGTAGATATTTCCATGTTTATCCAGATAGCGGTGCAGATATTTCCAAGTTTATAGAGATAGCGGTGTAGATATTGCCATTTTTTACACAGATAGCTGTGTTATATTTCCATGTTTATACAGATGACGGTGAAGATATTTCCATGTTTATACAGACAGCGGTGTTATATTTCCATGTTAATATAGATGACGGTGTAGATATTTCAATGTTTATACACATGGCGGTGTAGATTTTTCCATGTTTATACAGATAGCGGTGTAGATATTTCCATGTTCATACAGATAGCGGAGTAGATATTTCCATGTATTTAGAGATGGCTGTGTAGATATTTCCATGTTTATACAGATGACAGTGTAGATATTTCCATGTTTATACAGATGGTGGTGTAGATATTTTCATGTTTATAGAGAAGACTTTGTAGGTATTTAAAGTTTATGCAGATGGCGATGTAGATATTTCCATGTTTATAGAGATAGCCATGTTGATATTTCCATGTTTATACAGAGAGTGGTGTAGACATTTCCAAGTTCATAGAGATAGCGGAGCAGACATTTCCATCTTCATACAGATAGCAGTGAAGATATTTCCATGTTTATAAAAATGACTGTGTAGATATCTCCATGTTTATACAGATAGTGGTGTAGATATTTCCATGTGTATAAAGATGGCGGTGTAGATATTTCCCTATTTATACTGATGGCGGTGTAGATATTTGCATGTTTATACAGATCACGGTGTAGATATTTCCATGTTTATGCAGATGGCGGTGTAGATATTTCCATGTTTATAGAAATGGCGGTGAAGATATTTCTATGTTTATAGAGATAGCGGTGTAGATATTTCCATGTTTATAGAGATGGCGGTGTAAGTATTTCCATGTTTATAGAGATAGCGGTGTAGAAATTTCCATGTTTATACACATAGCGGTGTAGATATTTCCATGTTTACAGATAGCGGTGTTGGTACTTCCATGTTTATACAGATAGCGGTGTAGATATTTCCATGTTTATAGAGCTCGCGGTGTAGATATTAACATCTTTATATAGATGACATTGTAAATATTTCCATGTTTATTCAGATAGCGGTGTAGATATTTCCATGCTTATACAGATGAGTGTGTAGATATTTCCATGATTATACAGATGGCGGTGTACCTATTTCCATGTTTATAGAGATAGCGTTGTTGATATTTCCATGTTTATACAGATAGCGGTGTAGATATTTCCATGTTTATAGCGATAGCGGTGTAGATATTTCCATATTCATACAATTATCGGTGAAGATATTTCCATTGTTATACCGATGGCGATGTAGATATTTCCATGTATATAGATATAGCGGTGTAGATATCTCCATGTTGATACAGATAGTGATGTAGATATTTCCATGTGTATAAAGATGGCGGTGTAGATATTTCCCTATCTATACACATGGCGGTGTAGATATTTGCATGTTTATACAGATCGCGGTGTAGATATTTGCATGTTTCCACAGATAGCGGTGTAGATATTTCCATCTTTGCACAGATTGTGGTGTAGATATTTAAATCTTAACACAGATAGCGGTGTAGATATTTCCATCGTTGCACAGATTGTGCTGTAGATATTTCAATCTTTACACAGATAGTGGTGTAGATATTTTCATATTTACACAGATAGCGTTGTATATATTTGCATGTTTATACAGATACCGGTGTAGATATTTCCATGTTTTTACAGATAGCGGTGTAGATATTTCCATGTTCATAGAGATAACGGTATAGATATTTCCATATTTATACAGATGGCGATGTAGATATTTCCATGTTTATTCAGATGTCAGTGTAGATATTTCCATGTTTATACAGATGGCAGTGTAGATATTTCCATGTTTATACAGATAGAGGTGTAGATATTTCCATGTTTATACAGATAGCGGTGTAGATATTACCAAGTTTACAAAGATAGCCGTGTAGATATGTCCATATTTGCACAGATTGCGGTGTAGATATTTCGATCTTTACACAGATAGCGGTGTAGATATTTCCATCATTGCACAGATTGTGCTGTAGATGTTTCAATCTTTACACTGATAGTGGTGTAGATATTTCCATGTTTACACAGATAGCGTTGTATATATTTGCATGTTTATACAGATATCGGTGTAGATACTTCAAGGTTTATTCAGATAGCGGTGTAGATATTTCCATGTTTATACAGATAGCGGTGGAGATATCTCCATGTTTATGTAGGTAGCGTTGTAGATATTTCCATGTTTATACAGATGGCGGTGTAGATATTTCCATGTTTATACAGATAGCGGTGTAGATATTTCCAAGTTTATACAGATAGCGGTGTAGGTATTTCCAAGTTTATAGAGATAGCGGTGTAGACATTTCCATGTTTATAGAGATAGCGCTGTAGGGATTTCCATGTTTATAGAGATAGCGGTGTAGACATCTCCATGTTTATAGAGATTGCGGTGTAGATATTTCCATATTTATACAGATAGCGGTGTAGATATTTCCATGATTATACAGATAGCGGTGTAGATATTTCCATGTTTATAGAGATGGCAGAGTGGATATTTCCATATGTATACAATTAGCGGTGTAGTTATTTCCATGTTTTTACAGATGGCTGTGTAGATATTTCCATGTTTAAAGAGATGGCGGTGTAGGTATTTCCATGTTTTCACAGATGGCAGTGTAGATATTTGCATGTTCATACAGATAGCGGTGTGGCTATTTCCATGTTTATAGAGATAGCGGTGTAGATATTTCCATGTTTATAGAGATGGCTGTGTAGATATTTCCACGTTTATACAGATGACAGTGTAGATATTTCCATGTTTATGCAGATGACTGTGTAGTTATTTCTATTTTTATACAGATGGCTGTTTAGATATTTCCATGTTTATAGAGATAGCCTTGTAGATATTCCCATGTTTATACAGATAGCGGTGTTGGCATTTCCATGTTTATAGAGATAGCGGTGTAAATATTTCCATATTTATACAGATAGCGGTGTAGATATTTCCATGTTTATACAGATGGCGATGTAGATATTTCCATGTTCATAGAGATGATGGTGTAGATATTTCTATGTTTACAGAGATAGCGATGTAGATATTTCCATGTTTATACAGATGGCGGTGTAATATTTCCATGTGTATAGAGATAGCGGTGTAGATATTTCAACGTTTATACACATAGCGTTGTTGATATTTCCATGTTTACAGATAGCGGTGTTGGTTTTTCCATGTTTATACTGCTCATGGTGTAGATATTTTCATGTTTACAACGATAGCAGTGTAGATATTTCCATCTTTGCTCAGATTGCGGTGTAGATATTTCCATGTTTATACAGAGAGCGGTGTACATATTTCCATGTTTACACAGATAGTGGTGTAGATAGTTCCATGTTTATACAGATAGCGGTGTAGATATTTCCATATGTATACAGATAGCGGTGAAGATATTTCCATGTTTCTACAGATAGCTTTGTAGATATTTCCATGTTTACAGTTGGCGGTGTACATATTTCCATGTTTACACAGATTGCGGTGTACATATTTCCAAGTTTATGCAGATAGCGGTGTAGATATTTAAATGTTTTTACAGATAGCGGTGCAGATATTTCCATGTTTATACAGATAGCGGTGTAGGTATTTCCATGTTTATAGAGATAGCGGTATAGACATTTCCATGTTTATAGAGGCAGTGGTGTAGATATTTCCAAATTTATAAAGATAGCGGTGTAGATATTTCCATGTTTATACAGATAGCGGTGGAGATATATCCATATTTATATAGATAGCGATATAGATATTTCCATGTTTATACGGATAGCTGTGTAGATATTTCCATGTGTATACAGATGGCAGTGTAGATATTTCCTTGTTTATAAAGATGTTGGTGTAGATATTTCCATGCTTATACAGATGAGTGTGTAGATATTTCCATGATTATACAGATGGCGGTGTAGCTATTTCCATGTTTATAGAGATAGCGGTGTAGATATTTCCATGTTTATACAGACAGCGGTGTAGATATTTCCATGTTAATAGAGATGGCGGTGACGATATTTCCATGTTTATAGAGAGAGCGTTGTAAGTATTTCCATGTTTGTTGAGATAGCGGTGTGGATATTTCCATGTTTATACACATAGCGGTGTAGGTATTTCCATGTTTACAGATAGCGGTGTTGGTATTTCCATGTTTATACAGATAGCGGTGTAGATATTTCCTTGCTTATACAGCTCGCGGTGTAGATATTTCAATCTTTATACAGATGACATTGTAATTATTTCCATGTTTATTCAGATAGCGGTGTAGATATTTCCATGTTTACACAGATGGCGATGTAGATAGTTCCATGTTTATGGAAATGACGGTGTAGATATTTTCATTTTTACAGAGATGGCGGTGTAGATATTTCCATGTTTATAGAGATAGCGCTGTAGGTATTTCCATGTTTATTCAGATGGCGGTGTAGATATTTCCATGTTTATACAGGCAGCGGTGTGGCTACTTCCATGTTTATACAGAATGCGGTGTAAATATTTCCAGGTTTATGGAGATGGCTGTGTAGGTATTTCCATGCTTATGCAGAGGCAGTGTAGATATTTCCATGTTTATACAGATAGTGGTGTATATATTTCCATATTTATACAGATGACTGAGTAGGTATTTCCATGTTTATACAGATGACGGTACAGATATTTCCATGTATATAGAGATAGCCATGTAGATATTTCTCTGTTTAAGTGGATAGCGGTATAAACATTTCCATGTTTATAGAGATAGCGGTGTAGATATTTCCATGTTTATACAGATAGCAGTGAATATATTTCCATGTTTATACAGATAGTGGTGTGGCTGTTTCCATGTTTATACGGATAGCGGTGTAGATATTTCCATGTTTATAGAGATGGCTGTGTAGATGTTCCCACGTTTATACAGATGGCAGTATAGATATTTCCATGTTTATACAGATGGTGGTGTAGATATGTCCATGTTTATACAGATGACTGTGAAGATATTTCCATGTTTTTACAGATGGCGGTGTAGATATTTCCATGTTTATAGAGATAGCGGTGTAGGTATTTCCATGTGTATTCAGATGGCGGTGTAGATATTTCCATGTTTATACAGATCGCGGTGTAGATATTTCCATGTGTGTACAGAAGGCAGTGTAGAAATTTCCATGTTTCTAGAGATGGTGGTGTAGATGTTTCTATGTTTATTCAAATGACTGTGTAAAAATTTCCATGTTTATACAGATTGCGGTGTAGTTATTTCCATGTTTATGCAGAAAACGGTGTAGATATTTCCATGTTTGCAGAGATAGAAGTGTTGATATTTCCATCTTTGCACAAAATGCATTGTAGATATTTCGATCTTTACACTGATAGCGGTGTAGATATTTCCAAGTTTACACAGAGAGCTGTGTAGATATTTCCATTTTTCCATAGATAGCATTTTAGATATTTCCATTTTTACACAGATAGCGGTGGAGATATTTCCATGTTTAAACAGATAGCGATGTAGATATTTCCATGTTTATACAGAAAGCGGTGTAGATATTTCCATGTTTATGGAGATAGCGGTGTAGATATGTCCATGTTTATACAGATGGCTGTGTAGATATTTAAATGTATATACAGATGGCAGTGTAGATATTTCCATGTTTATAGAAACGGTGGTGAAGATATTTCCATGTTTATACAGATGACTGTGTATATATGTGCATGTTTATACAGATAGCGGTGTATATATTTCTATGTTTATACAGATAGCGGTGTAGGTGTTTCCATATTTTCAGAGATTGCGGTATAGTAGTTTCCATGTTTATACAGATGGTTGTGTAGATATTTCCATGTTCATAGAGATAGCGGAGTAGGTATTTCCATGTTTATACAGATAGCGGTGTACATATTTCCATGTTTCCACAGATAACGTTGTAGATATTTCCATCTTTATAGAGATAGCGGTTTATGTATTTCTATGTTTACACAGATAGCGTTGTATTTATTTCTAAATTTATAGAGATAGCGGTTTAGATATTTCCAAGATTATACAGACAGCGGTGTAGACATTTCCATGTTTATACAGATAGCAGTGTAGATATTTCCATTTTTAGCGATATAGTGTTGTAGGTATTTCCATGTTTATACAGATATCGGTGTAGATATTTCCATGTTTATACAGATAACGGTGTAGTAATTTCCAAGTTTATAGAGATTGCGGTGTAGATATTTCCATGTTTATACTGTTGTCCGTGTAGATATTTCCATGTGTGTACGAATGGCTGTGTAGATATTTCCATGTTTATACAGATGACTGAGTAGATATTTCCAGGTTTTTACAGATGACGGTTTAGATATTTCCATGTTTGTACAGATGGCCGTGTGGGTATTTCCATGATTATACAGATGGCGGTGTTGATATTTACATGTTTAAACAGATGGCGGTGTAGATATTTCCATGTTTATACAGATGGCGATGTAGGTATTTAGATGTTTATGCAGATGGCGGTGTAGATATTTCCATGTTTATAGAGATAGAGGTGTAGATATTTCCATATTTACACAGAAAGCGGTGAAGATATTTCCAAGTTTATACAGGTGAGTGTGTAGATATTTCCATCTTTTTAAAAATGGCCGTGTAGATATTTCCATGTTCATACAGATGGCGGTGTAGATATTTCCATGTTTATAGAGATAGCGGTGTAGATATTTCTATCTTCATATAGATAGCCCTGTAGATATTTCCTTGTTTATGTAGATGGCTGTGTAGGTATTTCCATGTTTATGGAGATGGCAGAGTATATATTTCCATGTTTGTAGAGATAGCGGTGCTGATATATCCATGTTTATGGAGATAGCGGTGTAGGTAATTCCCTGTTTATAGAGATAGTGGTGTAGATATTTCCATGTTTATACAGATAGCAGTGTAGATATTTCCATGTTTATACAGGTAGCAGTGTTTGTATTGCCATGTTTATACAGATAGTGGTGTAGATACTTCCTTGTTTATACAGTTCGGGGTGTAGATATTTACATCTTTATAAAGATGGAAGTGTAGATATTCCCATGTTTATACAGATGGCGATGTAGATATTTCCATGTTTATACAGATAGCGGTGTAGATATTTCCATGTTTAATCAGCTCACGTTGTTGATATTTCCATCGTTATACTGATGGCAGTGTAGATATTTCCATGTTTATACAGATATTGGTATCATTATTTCCATGTTTACACAAATGGTGGTGTAGATATTACCATCTTTATGGAGATGGTGGTGTAGATATTTTCATGTTTATAGAGATGGCGGTGTAGATATTTCCATGTTTATAGAGATTGCGCTGTAGATATTTCCATGTTTATAGAGATAGCGGTGTAGGTATTTCCATGTGTATACAGATAGCGGTGTAGATGTTTCCATGTTTATACTGATGGCTGTGTAGGTATTTCCATTTGTATACCGACGGCAGTGTTGATATTTCCATGTTTATAAGGATGGTGGTTTAGATATTTCCATGTTTATACAGATGACGGTGTAGATATTTCCAGGTTTATACAGATGTCGGTGTAGATATTTCCATGTTTATAGAGATAGCGGTGAAGATATTTCCATGTTTATACAGATAGCGGTGAGGATGTTTGCATGTTTATACAGATAGCGGTGTTGATATTTTCATGTTTATACAGATAGCGGAGTAGACATTTCCATTTTTATGCACATAGCGGTGGAGATATTTCCATTTTTATACAGATGGCGGAGTAGATATTTCCATATTTATAGGGATGGCAGTGTAGATATTTCCAAGTTTATACAGATAGTGGGGTCGGTATTTCCATGTTTATACAGATATCGGTGTAGTCATTTCCATGTTTATACAGAAAGCAGTGTAGGTATTTCCATGTTTATAGAGATAGCGGTGTAGATGTTTCCATGTTTATGCTGATAGCTGTGTAGGTATTTCCAAGTGTATACAGATGGCAGTGTAGATATTTCCATGTTTATACTCACGGAGGTGTAGATATTTCCAAGTTTATACAGATGACTGTGTAGATATTTCCATGATTTTACAAATTGCGGTGTAGATATTTCCATGTTTATACAGATGGCGGTGTGGATTTTTCCATGATTATGCAGATGGCGGTGTTGATATTTCCATGTTTATACAGATAGCGGTGTAGATATTTCCATGTTTATTTACCTCGCAGAGTAGATATTTACATCTTTACACAGATGGCATTGTAGATATTTCCATGTTTATTCAGATGGCGGTGTAGATATTTCCATATTTATACAGATGGCTGTGTAGATAGTTCCATGATTATGGAGATGGCAGTGTAGATATTTTCATGTTTATAGAGATGGCGGTGTAGATATTTACATGTTTATACAGATAGCGGTGTAGATATTTCCATGTTTATTGAGATAGTTGTGTATTTATTTCCATGTTCATAGAGATAACGGTGTAGATATTTCCTTGTTTATACAGATGGCAGTGTAGATATTTCCATGTTTATACAGATAGTGGTGTAGATAGTAGCCTGATTATGGAGATGGCAGTGTAGATATTTTCATGATTGTAGAGATGGCATTGTAGATATTTCCATGTTTATAGAGATAGCGGTATAGGTATTTACATGTTTACAGTGATAGCGGTATAGAAATTTCCATGTTTAAACAGATGGTTGTGTAGATATTTCCATGTTCATGCAGATAGCAGAGTAGGTATTTCCATGTTTATACAGATAGCGGTGTAGGTATTTCCATGTTTCCACAGATAACGTAGATATTTACAAGTTTATACAGATAGCGGTGTAGACATTTCCATGTTTATAGAGATAGCAGTGTAGATATTTCCATATTTAACGATATAGTGGTGTAGGTATTTCCATGTTTATATAGATATCGGTGTAGATATTTCCATGTTTATACAGATATCGGTGTAGATATTTCCATGTTTATACTGATGTCCGCGTAGATATTTCCATGTGTGTACAGATGGCAGTGTAGATATTACCGTGTTTATACAGATGTCTGTGTATATATTTCCAGGTTTTTACATATGGCGGATTAGATATTTCCATGTTTATACAGATGGCCGTGTGGATATTTCCATGATTATACAGATGGCGGTGTTGATATTTACATGTTTATACAGATGGCGGTGTAGATATTTCCATGTTTATACAGATGGCAATATAGATATTTAGATGTGTATGTAGATGGCGGTGTAGATATTTCCATGTTTATCGAGATAGAGGTGTAGATATTTCCATATTTACACAGAAAGCAGTGTAGGTATTTCCAAGTTTATACAGGTAAGTGTGTAGATATTTCCATCTTTTTACAAATGTCGGTGTAGATATTTCCATGTTTATACAGATGGCGGTGAAGATATTTCCATGTTTATAGAGATAGCGGTGTAGATATTTCCATGTTCATATAGATGGCCGTGTAGATATTTCCCTGTTTATGTAGACGGCTGTGTAGGTATTTCTATGTTTATGGAGATGGCAGTGTATATATTTCCATGTTTGTAGAGATAGCGGTGCTGATATTTCCATGTTTATAGAGATACCGGTGTAGGTAATTCCCTGTTTATAGAGATAGCAGTGTAGATATTTCCATGTTTATACATATAGCATTGTAGATATTTCCATGTTTATACAGGTAGCAGTGAAGATATTTACATCTTTATAAAGATGGAAGTGTAGATATTTCCATGTTTTTACAGATGGCGATGTAGATGTTTCCATGTTTATACAGATAGCTGTGTAGATATTTCCATGTTTATACAGATGACTGTTTAGGTATATCCATGTTTTTACAGATGGCGGTGTAGATATTTCCATGTTTATACAGATAGCAGTGTAGGTATTTGCTTGTTTATACAGATAACGGTGTAGGTACTTCCATGTTTATACAGATAGCGGTGTAGATATTGCCATGTTTACAGAGATAGAGCTGTAGATATTTCAGTATTTGCACTGATAGCGGTGTAGATATTTCGATGTTTATAGAGATAGCAGTGTAGATATTTCGATGTTTATACAGATGGCGGTGCAGATATTTCCATGTTTATAGAGATAGTGGTGTTGATATTTCCATGTTTATACAGATGGCTGTGTATGTATTTCCATATGTATACAGATGGCAGTGTAGGTATTTCCATGTTTTACAGATGGCGGTGTAGATATTTCTATGTTTACACAGATACCGTTGTAGATATTTCCATGTTTATAGAGATGGCTGTGTAGATATTTCCATGTTTACACAGATGGCAGCGTAGGTATTTCCATGTTTATACAGACAGTGGTGTAGATATGTCCATGTTTATGCAGATGACTGTGTAGGTATTTCCATGTTGATACAGATGGCGCTGTAGATATTTCCATGTTTATAGAGATAGCCATGTAGATATTTCCATGTTTATACAACTAGAGGTGTAGACATTTCCATGTTTATAGAAATAGCCGTGTAGTTATTTCCATATTTGTACAGATAGCGGTGTAGATATTTCCATGTTTATACAGATAGCGGTGTAGATATTTCCACGTTTATACAGATTGCGGTGTAGGTATTTCCATGTTTATAGAGAGAGCGGTGTAGATATTTCCATGTTTATACTTATGGCTGTGTAGATATTTCCATGTGTATACAGATGGCAGTGAGAATATTTCCATGTTTATACACATGGTGGTATAGATAATTCATGTTTATACAGATAGCGGTTTGATTTTTTCCATGTTCATATAGATAGCTTTGTAGATATTTCCATGTTTATCGAAATGGCTGTGTAGATATTTCCATGTTCATAGAGATTGCTGTTTAGATATTTCCATGTTTATACAGATGGTTGTATAGATACTTCCAAGTTTATACAGATGGCATGGTAGGTATTTCCATGTTTATACAGATAGTGGTGTAGATATTTCCACGTTTATACAGATGAATGTGTAGGTATTTCCATGTTTATACACATAGCGGTGTAGGTATTTCCATGTTTATACAGATAGCAGTGTAGATACTTCCACGTTTATAAAGATGGCGGTGTAGGTATTTCCACTTTATACAGATAGCGGTGTAGATATTTATATGTTTATGCAGATAGCGCTGTAGATATTTCCATGTTTACACAGATAGCGGTGTAGTTATTTCCATCTTTGCACAGATTGCGGTGTGGATATTTCCATCTTTACACAGATAGCTGTGTAGATATTTCCGGGTTTACACGGATAGCTGTGTAGGTATTTCCATTTTTACACAGATAGTATTGTAGATATTTCATGTTTATACAGATAGCGGTGTTGATATTTCCATGTTTATGCAGATAGCGGTGTAGATATTTCCAAGTTTATACAGCTCGCGGTGTAGACATTTCCATCTTTATATAGATGGCGGTGTAGATATTTCCATGTTTCTGCAGATAGTGGTGCAGGTATTTCCATGTTTACAGAGATAGCGGTGTACATATTTGTATCTTTCCACAGATTGTGGTGTAGATATTTCCATCTTTACACAGATAGCTATGTAGATATTTCCAAGTTTACACAGATAGCTGTGTAGATATGTCCATGTTTATAAAGAGAGAGCGTTGTAGAAATTTCCATGTTCATGCAGATGGCGGTGTAGATATTTCCATGTTTATAGAGATGGCCGTGGAGATATTTCTATGTTTATAGAGATAGCGGTGTAGGTATCTCCATGTGTATAAAGATGGCGGTGTAGGTATTTCCATGTTTATAGAGATAGTGGTGAAGATATTTCCGTATTTATACAGATAGCGGTGTAGATATTTCCATGTTTATACAGATAGCGGTGTTGGTATTTCCATGTTTATACAGATAGCGGTGTAGATATTTCCATGTTTATACAGATAGCGGTGTAGATATTTCCATGTTTTCAGAGATAGCGGTGTAGATATTTCCATCTTTGCACAGATAGCTGTGTAGATATTTCGAAGTTTACACAGATAGCTGTGTAGATATTTCCATGTTTACACAGATAGCGTTGCAGATATTTCCATCTTTATACAGATAGCTGTGTAGATCTTTTAATGTTTACACAGATAACGGTTTTGGTATTTCCATGTTTATACAGATATCGGTGTAGATATTTCCATGTTTTACAGCACGCGTTGTAGATATTTCCATCTTTATATACATGGCATTGTAGATATTTTAATGTTTATACAGAGAGTGGTGTCAATATTTGCATGTTTATACAGATGGCGGTGTAGATAGTTCCATGTTTCTGGAGATGGCGGTGTAGATATTTTCATGTTTATAGACATGGCGGTGTAGATATTTCCATGTTTCTAGAGATTTTTGTGCAGATATTTCCATGTTTATAGAGATAGCGTTGTAGGTATTTCCATGTTTATACAGATGGCTGTGTAGATATTTCCATGTGTATGCAGATGGAAGTGTAGATATTTCCATGTGTATAGAGATGGTGGTGTAGATATTTCCATGTTTACACAGATAGTGGTGTAGATATTTCCATGTTTATACAGATAGAGGTGTAGATATTTCCATGTTTATACAGATCGTGGTGTAGATATTTCCATGTTTATACAGATAGCGGTGTAGATATTTCCATGTTTATACAGATAGCAGTGTAGATATTTGCATCTTTACAGAGATAACAGTGTAGATATTTCCATCTTTGCACAGATTGCGGTGTAGATATTTCCATCTTTACACAGATAGAGGTGTACATATTTCCATGTATACTCAGATAACTGTTTAGGTATTTCCATGTTTACACAGATATTGTTGTAGATATTTCCATGTTAATACAGATAGCGGTGTAGATATTTCCCTATTTATAGAGATTGTGGTGTAGATATTTCCATATTTATACAGATAGCGGGGTAGATATTTCCATGTTTATACAGACAGTGTTGTAGATTTTCCATGTTTATACACATAGCGGTGTAGGTATTTCCATGTTTATAAAGATAGCGGTGTAGATATTTCCATGTGTATACAGATAGCGGTGTAGATACTTCCATGTTTACACAGATAGCGGTGTAGATATTTCCATGTTTTCAGAGATAGCGGTGTAGATATTTTCATATTTGCACAGATTACGGTCTAGATATTTCCATCTTTACACAGATAGCGATGTACATTATTCCATGTTTACACAGATATCTGTGTAGACATTTCCATGTTTACACAGATATTGTTGTAGATATTTCCATGTTTATACACATAGCGGTGTAGGTAATTCCATGTTTATACAGATAGCGGTGGAGATATTTCCATGTTATTACAGATACTGGTGGAGATATTTCCATGTTTATACAGATGGAGGTATAGACATTTCCATGTTTATACAGATGACTGTGTAGAAATTTTCATGTTTTTACAGATGGCTGTGTAGATATTTCCAGGTTTATACAGATAGCGGTGTGGCTATTTCCATGTTTATACAGATAGCAGTGTACATATTTCGATGTTTATAGAGATGGCTCTGTAGATATTTCCATGTTTATACAGATGGCAGTGTAGATATTTCCATGTTTATACAGATAGTGGTGTAGATATTTACATGTTTAGACAGTTAGCGGTGTAGGTATTTCCATGTTTATACAGATGGCGTTGTAGGTATTTCCATGTTTATAGAGATAGCCATGTAGATATTTCCATGTTTATACAGATAGCGGTGTAGACATTTCCATGTTTATAGAGATAGCGTTGTAGATATTTCCATATTTATTCAGGTAGCAGTCGAGATATTTCCACGTTTATAGAGATCATGGTGTAGATATATCCATATTTATACAGATAGCGGTGTAGATATTTCCATGTTTATACAGACAGCGGTTTAGATATTTCCATGTTTACAGAGAGAGCGGTGTAGATATTTCGATATTTGCACAGATTGCACTGTATATATTTCCATCTTTACACAGATAGCTGTGTACATATTTCCATGTTTACACAGATAACGGTGTATTTATTTCCATGTTAACACAGATAGTGTTGTAGATATTTCCATGTTTACACAGATAGCGGTGTAGATATTTCCATGTTTATACAGATCGTGGCGTAGATATTTCCATGTTTATACAGACCGCAGTGTAGATATTTTCATGTTTATAGAGATAGCAGTTTAGATATTTCCATGTTTACAGAGATAGCGGTGTAGATATTTCCATCTTTGCACAGATTGCGGTGTAGATATTTCCATCTTTACACAGATAGCGCTGTACATATTTCCATGTTTACACAGATAGCGGTGTAGATATTTCCATGTTTACACAGATAGTGTTGTAGATATTTCCATGTTTATACAGATAGCAGTGTCGATATTTCTACATTTATAAAGATAGCGGTGTAGATGTTTCCATCTTTATACAGATAGCGGGGTAGATATTTCCATGTTTATACAGATGGTGGTGTAGGTGTTTCCATATTTATAGAGATAGCGGTGTAGATATTTCCGTGTTCATACAGACGGCAGTGTACATATTTCCTTGTGTATACAGATGGCAGTGTACATATTTCCATGTTTATACAGATGGAGGTGTAGGTAATTCCATGTTTATACAGATGACAGTGTAGATATTTCCATGTTTTTACAGATGGCGGTGTAGGTATTTCCATGTTTATACACATGGCAGGGTTGATATTTCCATTTTTGTGCAGATAATGCTGCAGATATTTCCATGTTTATATAGATAGCGGTGTAAAATATTTCCATGTTTATTCAGATGGCGGTGTAGATACTTCCATTTTTATACTGGTAGCGGTGTAATTTCCATGTTGATACAGATAGCGGTGTAGACATATCCATGTTTTTACAGATGGCGGTGTAGATATTTCCATGTTTATACGGATAGCGGTGTTCTTATTTCCATGTTTATTGGGACAGCGCTGTAGATATTTCCATGTTTATACAGATAGCGGTGTAAGTATTTCCATGTTTATACAGATAGCGGTGTAGATATTTCCATGTTTATACAGATACCGGTGTAGATATTTCCATGTTTATAGAGATAGCGGTGTAATTATTTCCATGTTTGCACAGATTGCGGTGCAGATATTTCCGTCTTTACACAAATAGCAGTGTAGATATTTCCATGTTTACACAGACAGCTGTGTAGATATTTCCATGTTTTCACAGATAGCGTTGTAGATATCTCCATATTTATACTGATAGCGGCGTAGATATTTCCATGACTATACAGATAGCTGTGTAGATGTCACCATGTTTATACAGATGATTGTGTAGGTATTTCCATGTTTATACAGATTGCGGTGTAGATATTTCCATGTTTTTACAGATGGCCGTGTAGATATTTCCATGTATATACAGATAGCGGTGTGGATATTTCCATGTTTATAGAGACAGCGGTGTAGATATTACCATGTTTACACAGATAGCGGTTTAGTTATTTCCATCTTTGCACAGATTGCGATGTAGATATTTCCATCTTTACAAAGATAGCGGTGTAGATATTTCCTTTTACACAAATTGTGGTGTAGATATTTCCTTGTTTACACAGATAGTGGTGTAGATGTTTCCATGTTTATACAGATAACTGTGTAGGTATTTCCATGTTTATTCAGGTGGCAGTGTAGATATTTCTATGTTTATACACATGGCGGTGCAGATATTTTCATGTTTATACAGATGGCGGCGTAGATATTTCCATGTTTATAGAGATGGCCATGTACATAATTCCATGTTTATACAGATAGCGGTGAGGACATTTTCATGTTTATAGAGATAGCGGTGTAGATATTTGCATGTTCATAAAGATGGCGGTGTAGGTATTTCCATGTTTATAGAGATAGCGGTATAGATATTTCCATATTTATACAGATAGCGGTGTACATATTTCCACGTTTATAGAGATATTGGTGTTGGTATGTCCATGTTTATACAGATAGCGTTGTAGATATTTCCATGTTTATACAGCTCGCGGTGTAGGTATTTCCATGTTTATAGAGATGTCAGTGTAGGTTTTTCCATGTTTATGCAGATAGCGGTGTAGATATTTCCATGTTTATGCAGATAGCGGCATAGGTTTTCCATGTTTATAGAGATAGCGGTGTAGATATTTCCATGTTTATACAGATGACTGTGTAGTCTTTTCCATGTGTTTTCAGATGGCAGTGTAGATATTTCCATGTTTATACAGATGTAGTTGTAGATATTTCCATGTTTATACATATGACTGTGTAGATATTTCCATATTTTTACAGATGGCGGTGTAGATATTTCCATGTTTATACAGATATCGGTGTCGATATTTCCATGTTTATAGGGATAGCGGTGTAGATATTTCCATGTTCAAAGAGATGGCTGTGACGATATTTCCATGTTTATACAGATGGCAGTGTAGATATTTCCACGTTTATACAGATAGTGTGGTAGATATTTCCATGTTTATACAGATGACTGTGTAGGAATTTCCATGTATATACAGAAGGCAGTGTAGATATTTCCAAGTTCATACAGATAGCCATGTAGATATTTCCATGTTTATACAGATAGCCGTGTTGACATTTCCATGTTTATAGAGATAGCGGTGTGGATATTTCCATATTTATTCAGACAGCGGTGTAGATATCTCCATGTTTACACTGGAAGAGGTGTAGATATCTCCATGTTTATACAGATCACGGTGTAGATATTTCCATGTTTATACAGATCGCGGTGTCGATATTTCCATGTTTATACAGATCATGGTGTAGATATTTCCATGTTTATACAGATCGCGGTGTTGATATTACCATGTTTATAGGGAAATCGGTGAAAATATTTCCACATTTATAGAGATAGCGGTGTAGTTATTAGCATGTTTATACAGATAGCTGTGTAAATATTTCCATGTATAAACAGATGTCTGTGTATATATATCCATGTTTAAACAGATGGCGGTGTAGATATTTCCTTGTTTATACAAATAGCGGTGTAGTTATTTCCATGTTTATACAGATCACGGTGAATATACTTCCGTGTTTATACAAATAGCGGTGTAGTTATTTCCATGCTTATACAGATAGTGGTGTAGATATTTCCTTGTTTATACAAATAGCGGTGTAGATATTTCCATGTTTATACAGATCACGGTGAAGATATTTCCTTGTTTATACAAATAGCGGTGTTGTTATTTCCATGTTTATACAGATAGCGGTGTAGATATTTCCATGTATATAGAGATGGCTGTGTAGATATTTCCATGTTTATACAGATGGCTGTGTAGATGTTTTCATGTTTATACAGATGACTTTGTAGGTATTTCCATGTTTATACAGATGACTTTGTAGGTATTTCCATGTTTATACAGATGGCGGTGAAGCTATTTCCATGTTTATAGAGATACCTGTGTAGATATTTCCATGTTTATACAGATAGCGCTGTAGATATTTCCATGTTTATACAGATCGCGGTGTACATATTTCCATGTTTATACAGATACCGGTGTAGATATTTCTATGATTTTACAGATATCGGTGTAGATATTTCCATGTTTACACAGATTTTGGTGTAGATATTTCCATCTTTCTACAGATGGCTGTGTAGATATTTCCGTGTTTATACAGATGGCTCTGTAGATGTTTCCATGTTTATACAGATGACTTTGTAGGTATTTCCATGTTTATACAGACCTCAGTGTAGATATTTCCATGTTTATGCAGATCGCGGTGTAGATATTTCCATGTTTATATGGATCGCTGTGTAGATATTTCCATGTTTATACAGATAGCGATGTAGTTATTTCCATGTTTTTACAGATATCGGTGTAGATATTTCCATGTTTACACAGATTGCGGTGTAGATATTTCCATCTTTCTACAGATGGCATTGTAGATATTTCCATGTTTATATAGATGGTGGTGTAGATATTACCATGTTTATACAGATAGCGGTGTAGATATTTCCATGTTTATACAGATCGTGGTGAAGATATTTCCATGTTTATAGAGATCGCGGTGTAGATAATTCCATGTTTATTCAGATAGAGGTGTAGATATTTCCATGTTTATACAGATAGCGGTGTAGATATTTCCATGTTTATACAGATAGCGGTGTAGATATTTCCATGTTTATACAGATAGCGGTGTAGGTATTTCCATGTTTGTAGACATAGTGGTGTAGATATTTCCATGTTTATATAGATGGCGTTGTAGATATTTCCATGTTTATACCGATAGCGGTGTTGGTATTTCCACGTTTATACAGATAGCGATGTAGATATTTCCATGTTTATACAGCTCGCGGTGCAGATATTTATATCTTTATTCAGATGGCATTGTAGATATGTCCTTATTCACACATATGGCGGTGTAGATGTTTCCATGTTTATACAGATGGCGGAGTAGTTAGTTCCATGTTTATGGAGATGGCAGTGTAGATATTTTCATGTTTATAGAGATGGCGGTGTAGATATTTCCATGTTCATAGAGATAGCGGTGTTGATTTTTCCATGTTTATAGAGATAGCGGTGTAGATATTTCCATGTTTATACAGATCACGGTGTAGATATTTACATGTTTATACAGATCGCGGTGTAGATATTTCCATGTTTATACAGATCATGGTGTGGATATTTCCATGTTTATACAGATCGCGGTGTTGATATTACCATGTTTATAGGGATAGCGATGCAAATATTTCCACATTTATACAGATAGCAGTGCAGTTATTAGCATGTTTTTACAGATAGCGGTGTAGATATTTCCATGTATAAACAGATGCCTGTGTATATATTTCCATGTTTAAACAGAAGGCTCTGTAGATATTTCCTCGTTTATACAAATAGCGATGTTATTTCCATGTTTATACAGATCACGGTGTAGATATTTCCTTGTTTACACAAATAGCGGTATAGATATTTCCATGCTTATACAGATAGCGGTGTAGATATTTCCTTGTTTATACAAATAGCGGTGTAGATATTTCCATGTTTATACAGATAGCGTTGTAGATATTTCCATGTATATACAGATGGCTGTGTAGATATTTCCATGTTTATACAGATGGCTGTGTAGATGTTTCCATGTTTATACAGATGACTTTGTAGGTATTTCCATGTTTATAGAGATACCTGTGTAGATATTTCCATGTTTATACAGATCGCGGTGTAGATATTTCCATGTTTATACAGATCGCGGTGTAGATATTTCCATGTTTATAGAGATCGCGGTGTTGATATTTCCATGTTTATACAGATAGCGGTGTAGATATTTCCATGTTTTTACACATATCGGTGTAGATATTTCCATGTTTACACAGATTGCGGTGTAGATATTTCCATCCTTCTACAGATGACATTGTAGACATTTCCATGTTTATACAGATGGTTGTGTAGATATTTTCATGTTTATATAGATGGTGGTGTAGATATTACCATATTTATACAGATAGCACTGTAGATATTTCCATGTTTATTCAGATCGTGGTGAAGATATTTCCATGTTTATAGAGATTGAGGTGTAGATATTTCCATGTTTATTCAGATCGCGATGTAGATATTTCCATGTTTATACAGTTAGCGGTGTAGATATTCCCATCTTTATACAGATAGTGGTGTAGATATTTCCATGTTTATTCAGATAGCGGTGTAGATATTTCCATGTATAAACAGATGTCTGTGTATATATTTCCATGTTTAAACAGATGGCGGTTTAGATATTTCCTTCTTTATACAAATAGCGATGTAGTTATTTCCATGTTTATACAGATCACGGTGTAGATATTTCCTTGTTATACAAATAGCAGTGTAGATATTTCCATGCTTATACAGATAGTGGTGTAGATATTTTCTTGTTTATACGAATAGCGGTGTAGATATTTCCATGTTTATACAGATCACAGTGTTGATATTTCCTTGTTTATACAAATAGCGGTGTAGTTATTTCCATGTTTATACAGATAGCGGTGTAGATATTTCCATGTATATAGAGATAACTGTGTAGATATTTCCATGTTTATTCAGATAGCGGTGTAGATATTTCCATGTTTTTACAGATCGCGGTGTAGATATTTCCATGTTTATACAGATCGCGGTGTAGGTATTTCCATGTTTATACAGATAGAGGTGAAGATATTTCCATGTTTTTACAGATATCGGTGTAGATATTTCCATGTTTACACAGATTGCGGTGTAGATATTTCCATCTTTCAACAGATGGCATTGTAGATATTTCCATGTTTATACAGATGGTTGTGTAGATATTTCCATGTTTATATAGATGTTGGTGTAGATATTACCATCTTTATACAGATAGCGGTGTAGATATTTCCCTGTTTATACAGATTGTGGTGAAGATATTTCCATGTTTATAGAGATCACGGTGTAGATATTTCCATGTTTATACAGATAGCGGTGTAGATATGTCCATGTTTATACAGATAGCGGTGTAGATATTTCCATGTTTATAGAGATAGCGGTGTAGGTATTTCCATGTTTATAGACATAGCGGTGTAGATATTTCCATGTTTATATAGATGGCGTTGTAGATATTTCCATGTTTACACCGATAGTGGTGTTGGTATTTCCACGTTTATACAGATAGCGATGTAGATATCTCCATGTTTATACAGCTCGTGGTGCAGATATTTATATCTTTATACAGATGGCATTGTAGATATGTCCTTATTCACACAGATGGCGGTGTAGATGTTTCCATGTTTATACAGATGGCGAAGTAGTTAGTTCCATGTTTATGGAGATGGCAGTGTAGATATTTTCATGTTTATAGAGATGGCGGTGTAGATATTTCCATGTTCATAGAGATAGCGGTGTTGATTTTTCCATGTTTATAGAGATAGAGGTGTGGATATTTCCATGTTTATATAGATAGGGGTGTAGATATTTCCATGTTTTTACAGATCGCGGTGCAGACATTTCCATGTTTATACAGATCATGGTGTAGATATTTCCATGTTTATACAGATCGCGGTGTAGATATTTCCATGTTTATACAGATCATGGTGTAGATATTTCCATGTTTATACAGATGGCGGTGTTGATATTACCATGTCTATAGGGATAGCGGTGCAAATATTTCCACATTTATACAGATAGCGGTGTAGTTATTAGCATGTTTATGCAGATAGCGGTGTAGATATTTCCATGTTTATACAGCTCGCAGTGCAGATATTTATATCTTTATACAGATGTGATTGTAGATATGTCCTTATTCACACAGATGGTGGTGTAGATGTTTCCATGTTTATACAGATAGCGGAGTAGTTAGTTCCGTGTTTATGGAGATGGCAGTGTAGATATTTTCATGTTTATAGAGATGGCGGTGTAGATATTTCCCTGTTTATAGAGATAGCAGTGTAGATATTTACATGTTTATACAGATGGCTGTGTAGATATTTCCATGTGTATACAGATGGCAATGTAGATATTTCCATGCTTATACAGATGACTGTATAGGAATTTCCATGTTTTTACAGATGGCAGTGCAGTTATTTCCATGTTTATAGAGATAGCGGTGAAGATATTTCCATGTTTATACAGTTGTCGGTGTAGATATTTCCATATTTATACAGATGTCTGTGTAGATATTTCCATGTGTATACAGATGGTATTGTAGTTATTTCCATGTTTATACAGATTGTGGTGTAGATATTTCCATGTTTATTCAGATGACTGTGTAGATATTTCCATGTTTTTACAGATGGCAGTGTAGATATTTCAATGTTTATAGAGATGGCGCTGTAGATATTTCCATGTTTGTATAGATGGCGGTGTTGATGTTTCCATCTATACACAGATTGCCGTGTAGGTATTTCCATGTTTATACAGATGGCGGTGTAGATATTTCCATGTTTATAGAGATAGCGGTGAAGATTTTTCCATATTTATACAGATAACGGTGGAGAAATTTCCATGTTTATGCAGATAGCGGTGTAAATATTTCCATGTTTATACAGATCGCGGTGTAGATATTTCCATGTTTTTGCAGATATCGTTGTAGATATTACCATGTTTACACAGATTGCGGTGTAGATATTTCCATCTTTCTACAGATGGCATTGAGGATATTTCCATGTTTATACAGATGGTGGTGTAGATATTTCCATGTTTACACAGATGACTTTATAGGTATTTCCATGTTTAAAAGATGGCGGTGTAGATATTTCCATGTTTATACAGATCACGGTGTAGATATTTCCATGTTTATACAGACCGCGGTGTAGATATTTCCATGTTTATACAGATCATGGTGTAGATATTTCCATGTTTATACAGATCGCGGTGTTGATATTACCATGTTTATAGGGATACTGGTGCAAATATTTCCACGTTTATACAGATAGCGCTGTAGTTATTAGCATGTTTATACAGATAGCGGAGTAGATATTTCCATGTATAAACAGATGTCTGTGTATATATTTCCATGTTTAAACAGATGGCGGTGTAGATATTTCCTCGTTTATACAAATAGCGATGTAGTTATTTCCATGTTTATACAGATCACGGTGTAGATATTTCCTTGTTTATACAAATGGTGTAGTTATTTCCATGCTTATACAGATAGCGGTGTAGATATTTCCTTGTTTATACAAATAGCGGTGTAGATATTTCCATGTTTATACAGATCGCGGTGTAGATATTTCCTTGTTTATACAAATAGCGGTGTAGTTATTTCCATGTTTATACAGATAGCGGTGTAGATATTTCCATGTATATACAGATGGCTGTGTAGATATTTCCATGTTTATACAGATGGCTGTGTAGATGTTTCCATGTTTATACAGATGACTTTGTAGGTATTTCCATGTTTATACAGATGGCGGTGTAGATATTTCCATGTTTATAGAGATACCTGTGTAGATATTTCCATGTTTATACAGATCTCGGTGTAGATATTTCCATGTTTATACAGATCGCGGTGTAGATATTTAAATGTTTATATGGATCGCGGTGTAGATATTTCCATGTTTATACAGATAGCGGTGTAGATATTTCCATGTTTATACAAATCGTCGTGAAGATATTTCCATGTTTATGCAGATCGCGGTGTAGATATTTCCATGTTTATACAGATCGCGGTGTAGATATTTCCATGTTTATACAGATAGCGGTGTAGATATTTCCATGTTTAAACAGATAGCGGTGTAGATATTTCCATGTTTATAGAGATAGCGGTGTTGGTATTTCCACGTTTATACAGATAGCGATGTAGATATTTCCATTTCTATACAGCTCGCCGTGCAGATATTTATATCTTTATACAGATGGCATTGTAGATATTTCCTTATTCACACAGATGGCGGTGTAGATGTTTCCATGTTTATACAGATGGCGGAGTAGTTAGTTCCATGTTTATGGAGATGGCAGTGTAGATATTTTCATGTATATAGAGATGGCGGTGTAGATATTTCCATGTTTATAGAGATAGCAGTGTAGATATTTACATGTTTATACAGATGGCTGTGTAGATATTTCCATGTGTATACAGATGGCATTGTAGATATTTCCATGTTTATACAGATGACTGTATAGGTATTTCCATGTTTGTACAGATGGCAGTGCAGATATTTCCATGTTTATAGAGATAGCGGTGTAGATATTTCCATGTTTATACAGATGGCGGTGCTGATATTTCCGTCTATACACAGATGGCCGTGTAGATATTTCCATGTTTATACAGATGGCAGCGTAGATATTTCCATGGACATGCAGATGGCGGTGTAGGTATTTCCATGTTTATACAGATAGCGTTGTAGATATTTCCATGTTTTCACAGATGGTGGTGTAGATATTTCCGTGTTTATACACATGGCGGAGTAGATACTTCCATCTTTATGGAGATGGCAGTGTAGATATTTTCATGTTTATAGAGATGGCGGTGTAGATATTTCCATATTTATAGAGATAGCGGTGGAGATATTTCCATCTTTCTACAGATGGCAGAGTAGATATTTCCATGTTTATACAGATGGCGGTGTGGATATTTCCATATTTATACAGATGTCTGTGTAGATATTTGCATGTGTATTCAGATGGTATTGTAGGTATTTCCCTGTTTATACAGATGGTGGTGGAGATATTTCCATGTTTATTCAGATGACTGTGTAGATATTTCCATGTTTTTACAGATGGCAGTGTAGATATTTCAATGTTTATAGAGATGGCGCTGTAGATATTTCCATGTTTATACAGATAATGGTGGAGGTATTTCCATGTTTATACAGACAGCAGTGGAGATATTTCCATGTTTATACACATAGCGGTGTACATATTTCCATGTTTATAGAGACAGCGGTGTAGGTATTTCCATGTTTATACAGATAGCGGTGCAGATATTTCCATGTTTATACAGATGCCTATGCAGATATCTCCATATTTATACAGAGGGCTGTGTAGATATTTCTATGTTTATACAGATGGCAGTGTAGATATTTCCATGTTCCTACACATGACTGTGTAGGTATTTCCATGTTTATACAGATGGCTTTGTAGATATTTCCATGTCTATAGAGATAGCGGTGCAGATATTTCAATATTTATACAGATAGCCGTGTATATATTTCCATATTTATACAGATCGTGGTGTAGATATTTCCATGTTTATACAGATACCAGTGTAGGTATTTCCATGTTTATACAGACCTCAGTGTAGATATTTCCATGTTTATAGAGATATCATTGTAGGTATTTCCAAGTTTGTACAGATGGCGGTGTTGATGTTTCCATCTATACACAGATTGCCGTGTAGGTACTTCCATGTGTATACAGATGGCATTGTAGATATTTCCATGTTTATACAGATGGTGGTGTAGATATTTCCATGTATACACAGATGACTGTATAGGTATTTCCATGTTTATACAGATGGCGGTGTTGATATTTCCATGTTTATAGAGATTGCGGTATAGATATTTCCATATTTATGCAGATAACGGTGTAGAAATTTCCATGTTTATACAGATAGCGGTGTAAATATTTCCATGTTTATACAGATCACGGCATAGATATTTCCTTGTTTATACAAATAGCGGTGTAGTTATTTCCATGTTTATACAGATAGCGGTGTAGATATTTCCATGTTTATACAGATCGTGGTGAAGATATTTCCATGTTTATTGAGATCGCGGTATAGATAATTCCATGTTTATTCAGATCGCGGTGTAGATATTTCCATGTTTATACAGATAGCGGTGTAGATATTTCCATGTTTATACAGATAGCGGTGGAGGTATTTCCATGTTTGTAGACATAGTGGTGTAGATGTTTCCATGTTTATATAGATGGCGTTGTAGATATTTCCAGGTTTATACCGATAGCGGTGTTGGTATTTCCACGTTTATACAGATAGCGATGTAGATATTTCCATGTTTATACAGTTCGCGGTGCAGATATTTATATCTTTATTCAGATGGCATTGTTGATATGTCCTTATTCACACAGATGGCGGTGTAGATGTTTCCATGTTTATACAGATGGCGGAGTAGTTAGTTCCATGTTCATGGAGATGGCAGTGTAGATATTTTCATGTTTATAGAGATGGCGGTGTAGACATTTCCATGTTCATAGAGATAGCGGTGTTGATTTTTCCATGTTTATAGAGATAGCGGTGTAGATATTTCCATGTTTATACAGATCACGGTGTAGATATTTCCATGTTTATACAGATCGCGGTGTAGATATTTCCATGTTTATACAGATCATGGTGTAGATATTTCCATGTTTATACAGATCGCGGTGGTGATATTACCATGTTTATAGGGATAGCGATGCAAATATTTCCACATTTATACAGATAGCGGTGTAGGTATTACCATATTTTTACTGATAGCGGTGTAGATATTTCCATGTATAAACAGATGTCCGTGTATATATTTCCATGTTTAAACAGATGGCTGTGTAGATATTTCCTCGTTTATACAAATAGCGATGTAGTGATTTCCATGTTTATACAGATCACGGTGTAGATATTTCCTTGTTTACACAAATAGCGGTGTAGATATTTCCATGCTTATACAGATAGCGGTGTAGATATTTCCTTGTTTATACAAATAACGGTGTAGATATTTCCATGTTTATACAGATCACGGTGTGGATATTTCCTTGTTTATACAAATAGCGGTGTAGTTATTTCCATGTTTATACAGATAGCGTTGTAGATATTTCCATGTATATACAGATGGCTGTGTAGATATTTCCATGTTTATACAGATGGCTGTGTAGATGTTTCCATGTTTATACAGATGACTTTGTAGGTATTTCCATGTTTATAGAGATAGCTGTGTAGATATTTCCATGTTTATACAGATCGTGGTGTAGATATTTCCATGTTTATACAGATCGCGGTGTAGATATTTCCATGTTTATACAGATCGCGGTGTTGATATTTCCATGTTTATACAGATAGCGGTGTAGATATTTCCATGTTTTTACAGATATCGGTGTAGATATTTCCATCTTTACACAGATTGCGGTGTAGATATTTCCATCTTTCTAGAGATGACATTGTAGACATTTCCATGTTTATACAGATGGTTGTGTAGATATTTCCATGTTTATATAGATGGTGGTGTAGATATTACCATATTTATACAGATAGCGCTGTAGATATTTCCATGTTTATTCAGATCGTGGTGAAGATATTTCCATGTTTATAGAGATTGCGGTGTAGATATTTCCATGTTTATTCAGATCGCGGTGTAGATATTTCCATGTTTATACAGTTAGCGGTGTAGATATTTCCATCTTTATACAGATAGTGGTGTAGATATTTCCATGTTTATTCAGATAGCGGTGTAGATATTTCCATGTATAAACAGATGTCTGTGTATATATTTCCATGTTTAAACACATGGCGGTGTAGATATTTCCTTGTTTATACAGATCATGGTGTAGATATTTCCATGTTTATACAGATCGCGGTGTTGATATTTCCATGTTTATAGGGATAGCGGTGCAAATATTTCCACGTTTATACAGATAGCGCTGTAGTTATTAGCATGTTTATACAGATAGCAGAGTAGATATTTCCATGTATAAACAGATGTCTGTGTATATATTTCCATGTTTAAACAGATGGCGGAGTAGATATTTCCTCGTTTATAAAAATAGCGATGTAGTTATTTCCATGTTTATACAGATCACGGTGTAGATATTTCCTTGTTTATACAAATAGTGGTGTAGTTATTTCCATGCTTATACAGATAGCGGTGTAGATATTTCCTTGTTTATACAAATAGCGGTGTAGATATTTCCATGTTTATACAGATCGCGGTGTAGATATTTCCTTGTTTATACAAATAGCGGTGTAGTTATTTCCATGTTTATACAGATAGCGGTGTAGATATTTCCATGTATATACAGATGGCTGTGTAGATATTTCCATGTTTATACAGATGGCTGTGTAGATGTTTCCATGTTTATACAGATGACTTTGTAGGTATTTCCATGTTTATACAGATGGCGGTGTAGATATTTCCATGTTTATACAGCTCACGGTGCAGATATTTATATCTTTATACAGATGTCATTGTAGATATGTCCTTATTCACACAGATGGTGGTGTAGATGTTTCCATGTTTATACAGATAGCGGAGAAGTTAGTTCCGTGTTTATGGAGATGGCAGTGTAGATATTTTCATGTTTATAAAGATGGCGGTGTAGATATTTCCATGTTTATACAGCTGGCGGTGTAGATATTTCCATATTTATACAGAAGTCTGTGTAGATATTTCCATGTGTATACAGATGGTATTGTAGGTGTTTCCATGTTTATAGAGATGGTGGTGTAGATATTTCCATGTTTATTCAGATGACTGTGTAGATATTTCCAAGTTTTTACAGATGGCAGTGTAGATATTTCAATGTTTATAGAGATGGCGCTGTAGATATTTCCATGTTTATACAGATAACGGTGGAGATATTTCCATGTTTATACACATAGCGGTGTACATATTTCCATCTTTATAGAGACAGTGGTGTAGGTATATCCATGTTTATACAGATAGCTGTGCAGATATTTCCATGTTTATACAGATGCCTATGCAGATATTTTCATATTTATACAGAGGGCTGTGTAGATATTTCTATGTTTATACAGATGGCAGTGTAGATATTTCCATGTTCCTACACATGAGTGTGTAGGTATTTCCATGTTTATAGAGATAGCGGTGCAGATATTTCCAAATTTATACAGATAGCGGTGTATATATTTCCATGTGTATACAGATCGTGGGGTAGATATTTCCATGTTTATACAGACCGCAGCGTAGATATTTCCATGTTTATAGAGATAGCAGTGTAGATATTTCCATGTTTGTACAGATGGCGGTGTTGATGTTTCCATCTATACACAGATTGCCGTGTAGGTATTTCGATGTTTATACAGATGGCGGTGTAGATATTTCCATGTTTGTACAGATGGCGGTGTTGATGTTTCCATCTATACACAGATTGCCGTGTAGGTATTTCCATGTTTATACAGATGGCGGTGTAGATATTTCCATGTTTATAGAGATAGCGGTGAAGATATTTCCATGTTTATACAGATAACGGTGGAGAAATTTCCATGTTTATACAGATAGCGGTGTAAATATTTCCATGTTTATACAGATCGCGGTGTAGATATTTCCATGTTTATACACATCGCGAAGTAGATATTTCCATGTTTATACAGATAGCGGTGTAGATATTTCCATGTTTTTACAGATATCGGTGTAGATATTTCCATGTTTACACAGATTGCGGTGTAGATATTTCCATCTTTCTACAGATGGCATTGAAGATATTTCCATGTTTATACAGATGGTGGTGTAGATATTTCCATGTTTACACAGATGACTGTATAGGTATTTCCATGTTTATACAGATGGCGGTGTAGATATTTCCATGTTTATACAGATCACGGTGTAGATATTTCCATGTTTATACAGACCGCGGTGTAGATATTTCCATGTTTATGCAGATCATGGTGTAGATATTTCCACGTTTATACAGATAGCGGTGTAGTTATTAGCATGTTTATACAGATAGCGGTGTAGATATTTCCATGTATAAACAGATGTCTGTGTATATATTTCCATGTTTAAACAGATGGCGGTGTAGATATTTCCTCGTTTATACAAATAGCGATGTAGTTATTTCCATGTTTATACAGATCACAGTTTAGATATTTCCATGTTTATACAGATCGCGGTGTAGATATTTCCATGTTTATACAGATAGCGGTGAAGATATTTCCATGTTTATACAAATAGCGGTGTAGATATTTCCATGTTTGTAGAGATAGCGTTGTAGGTATTTCCATGTTTATTGACATAGCGGTGTAGATATTTCCATGTTTATATAGATGGCGTTGTAGATATTTCCATGTTTATACAGATAGCAGTGTAGGTATTTCCACGTTTACACAGATAGCGATGTAGATATTTCCATGTTTATACAGCTCGCGGTGCAGATATTTATATCTTTATACAGATGGCATTGTAGATATGTCCTTATCCACTCAGATGGCGGTGGAGATGTTTCCATGTTTATACAGATGGCGGAGTAGTTAGTTCCGTGTTCATGGAGATGGCAGTGTAGATATTTTCATGTTTATAGAGATGGCGGTGTAGATATTTCCCTGTTTATAGAGATAGCAGTGTAGATATTTACATGTTTATACAGATGGCTGTGTAGATATTTCCATGTGTATACAGATGGCAATGTAGATATTTCGGTGCTTATACAGATGACTGTGTAGGTATTTCCATGTTTTTACAGATGGCAGTGCAGATATTTCCATGTATATAGTGATAGCGGTGTAGATATTTCCATGTTTGTACAGATGGTGGCGTAGATATTTCCATGGACATGCAGATGGCGGTGTAGATATTTCCATGTTTATACAGATAGCGGTGTAGATATTTCCATGTTTACACAGATGGTGGTGTAGCTATTTTCGTGTTTATTCACATGGCGGTATAGATACTTCCATCTTTATGGAGATGGCAGTGTAGATATTTTCATGTTTATAGAGATGGTGTAGATATTTCCATATTTATAGAGATAGAGGTGTAGATATTTCCATCTTTCTACCGATGGCAGTGTAGATATTTCCATGTTTATACACATGGCGGTGTAGATATTTCCATATTTATACAGATGTGTGTGTAGATATTTCCATGTGTACACAGATGGTATTGTAGGTATTTCCATGTTTATACAGATGGTGGTGTAGATATTTCCATGTTTATTCAGATGACTGTGTAGATATTTCCATGTTTTTACAGATGGCAGTGTAGATATTTCAATGTGTATAGAGTTGGCGCTGTAGATATTTCCATGTTTATACAGATAACGGTGGAGATATTTCCATGTTTACAGAGAGCAGTGGAGATATTTCCATGTTTATACACATAGCGGTGTACATATTTCCATGTTTATAGAGACAGCGGTGTAGGTATTTCCATGTTTATACAGATAGCGGTGCAGATATTTCCATGTTTATACAGATGCCTATGCAGATATTTCCATATTTATACAGAGGGCTGTGTAGATATTTCCATGTTTATACAGATGGCAGTGTAGATATTTCCATGTTCCTACACATGACTGTGTAGTTATTTCCATGTTTATACAGATGGATTTGCAGATATTTCCATTTTTATAGAGATAGCGGTGCAGATATTTCCATGTTTATACAGATAGCGGTGTATATATTTCCATGTTTATACAGATCATGGTGTAGATATTTCCATGTTTATAGAGATACCGGTGTAGATATTTCCATGTTTATACAGACCGCTGTGTAGATATTTCCATGTTTATAGAGATAGCGGTGTAGATATTTCCATGTTTGTACAGATGGCGTTGTTGATATTTCCAACTATACACAGATGACCGTGAAGATATCTCCATGTTTATACAGATTGCGGCGCATATATTTCCATGGATATGTAGATGGCGGTGTAGATATTTCCATGTTTATAGAGATAGCCGTGTAGTTATTTCCATGTTTATATAGATAGCGGTGTAGATATTTCCATGTATATACACATGGCTGTGTAGATATTTCCATGTTTACACAGATGGCGGTGTAGATATTTCCATGTTTATACAGATAACCGTGTAAGTATTTCCATGTTCATACAGATGGCGGTGTAGATATTTCGATGTTTATAGAGATAGCAGTGGAGATATTTCCATGTTTATACAGATAGCGGTGTAGATATTTCCATGTTTATACTGATCGTGGTGTAGATAGTTCCATGTTTATAGAGATGGCGGTGTAGACATTTCCATGTTTACACAGATTGCGGTGTAGATATTTTCTTCTTTCTACAGATGGCATTGTAGATATTTCCATGTTCATACAGATGGCGGTGTAGTTATTTCCATGTTTATATAGATGGTGGTGTAGATATTACCATGTTTATACTGATAGCGGTGTAGCTCTTTCCATGTTTATAGAAATAGCAGTGTAGATGTTTACATGTTTGTACAGATGGCTGTGTAGATATTTCCATGTGTATACAGATGGCATTGTAGATATTTCCATGTTTATACAGACGACTGTATAGGTATTTCCATGTTTTTACAGATGGCAGTGCAGATATTTCCATGTTTATAGAGATAGCGCAGTAGATATTTCCATGTTGGACAGATGGCGGTGTGGATATTTAAAAGTTCCTACACATGACTGTGTAGGTATTTCCATGTTTATACACATGACTTTGTAGATATTCCCATGTTTATAGAGATA
The DNA here is from genome assembly GCF_028858775.2 of Pan troglodytes. Lineage (NCBI taxonomy): Eukaryota > Metazoa > Chordata > Mammalia > Primates > Hominidae > Pan > Pan troglodytes. Next base: position 63,713,932 of record NC_072418.2, read on the forward strand.
GTGGTGCAGATATTTCCATGTTTATACAGATAGCGGTGTATATATTTCCATGTTTATACAGATCGTCATGTAGATATTTCCATATTTATGCAGATACCGGGGTAGATATTTCCATGTTTATACAGACCGCAGTGTAGATATTTCCATGTTTATAGAGATAGCCGTGTAGATATTTCCATGTTTGTACAAATGGCGGTGTTGATGTTTCCATCTATACACAGATTGCCGTGTAGGTATTTCCACGAGTATACAAATGGCATTGTAGATATTTCCATGTTTATACAGATGGTGGTGTAGATATTTCCATGTTTACACAGATGACTTTATAGGTATTTCCATGTTTATACAGATGGCGGTGTAGATATTTCCATATTTATACAGATAACGGTGTAGAAATTTCCATGTTTATGCAGATAGCGGTGTAAATATTTACATGTCTGTACAGATCACGGTGTAGATATTTCCATGTTCATAGAGATAGCGGTGTAGATATTTCCATGTTCATACAGATAGCGGAGTAGATATTTCCATGTTTATACAGACCGTGGTGTAGATATTTCCATGTTTATACAGATAGCGGTGCACATATTTCCATGTTTGTACAGATGGTGGTGTTGATATTTACATCTATACACAGATGACCGTGTAGATATTTCCATGTTTATACAGATGGCGGCGCAGATATTTCTATGGATATGTAGATGGTGGTGTAGATATTTCCATGTATATACAGATAGTGCTGTACTTATTTCCATCTTTATATAGAGAGCGGTGTAGATATTTCCATGTATGTACACATGGCTGTGTTGATATTTCCATGTTTATACAGATGGCGGTGTAGATATTTCCATGTTTATACAGATAAATTTGTAAGTATTTCCATGTTTATACAGATGGCGGTGTAGATATTTCGATGTTTATAGAGATAGAAGTGGAGATATTTCCATGTTTATACAGATAGCGGTGTAGTTATTTCCATGTTTATATAGATAGCAGTGTAGATATTTCCATGTATATACACATGGCTGTGTAGATATTTTATGTTTATACAGATGGCGGAGTAGATATTTCCATGTTTATACAGATAACTTTGTAACTATTTCCATGTTTATACAGATGGCGGTGTAGATATTTCGATGTTTATAGAGATAGCAGTGGAGATATTTCCATGTTTATAGAGATAGCGGTGTAGATGTTTCCATGTTTATACAGATGGCGAAGTAGTTAGTTCCATGTTTATGGAGATGGCAGCGTAGATATTTTCATGTTTATAGAGATGGCGGTTTAGATATTTCCATGTTTACAGAGATAGCAGTGTAGATATTTACATGTATATACAGATGGCTGTGTAGAAATTTCCATGTGTATACAGATGGCATTGTAGATATTTCCATGTTTATACAGATGACTGTATAGGTATTTCCATGTTTTTACAGATGGCAGTGCAGTTATTTCCATGTTTATAGAGATAGTGATGTAGACATTTCCATGTTTGTACAGATGGCGGTGTTGACATTTCCATCTATACACAGATGGCCGTGTAGATATTTCCATGTTTATACAGATGGCCGTGGAGATATTTCCATATTTATACAGATGGTATTGTAGGTATTTCCATGTATATACAGATGGTGGTGTAGATATTTCCATGTTTATTCAGATGACTGTGTAGATATTTCCATGTTTTTACAGATGGCAGTGTAGATATTTCAATGTTTATAGAGATGGCGCTGTAGATATTTCCATGTTTATACAGAAAACGGTGGAGATATTTCCATGTTTATACACATAGCGGTGTACATATTTCCATCTTTCTAGAGACAGTGGTGTAGGTATATCCATGTTTATACAGATAGCTGTGCAGATATTTCCATGTTTATACAGATGCCTATGCAGATATTTTCATATTTATACAGAGGGCTGTGTAGATATTTCTATGTTTATACAGATGGCAGTGTAGATATTTCCATGTTCCTACACATGAGTGTGTAGGTATTTCCATGTTTATAGAGATAGCGGTGCAGATATTTCCATATTTATACAGATAGCGTTGTATATATTTCCATGTTTATACAGATCTTGGGGTAGATATTTCCATGTTTATACAGACCGCAGCGTAGATATTTCCATGTTTATAGAGATAGCAGTGTAGATATTTCCATGTTTGTACAGATGGCGGTGTTGATGTTTCCATCTATACACAGATTGCCGTGTAGGTATTTCGATGTTTATACAGATGGCGGTGTAGATATTTCCATGTTTGTACAGATGGCGGTGTTGATGTTTCCATCTGTACACAGATTGCCGTGTAGGTATTTCCATGTTTATACAGATGGCGGTGTAGATATTTCCATGTTTATAGAGATAGCGGTGAAGATATTTCCATGTTTATACAGATAACGGTGGATAAATTTCCATGTTTATACAGATAGCGGTGTAAATATTTCCATGTTTATACAGATCGCGGTGTAGCTATTTCCATGTTTATACACATCGCGAAGTAGATATTTCCATGTTTATACAGATAGCGGTGTAGATATTTCCATGTTTTAACAGATATCGGTGTAGATATTTCCATGTTTACACAGATTGCGGTGTAGATATTTCCATCTTTCTACAGATGGCATTGAAGATATTTCCATGTTTATACAGATGGTGGTGTAGATATTTCCATGTTTACACAGATGACTGTATAGGTATTTCCATGTTTATACAGATGGCGGTGTAGATATTTCCATGTTTATACAGATCACGGTGTAGATATTTCCATGTTTATACACACCGCAGTGTAGATATTTCCATGTTTATGCAGATCATGGTGTAGATATTTCCATGTTTATACAGATCGCGGTGTTGATATTACCATGTTTATAGGGATACCGGTGCAAATATTTCCACGTTTATACAGATAGCGGTGTAGTTATTAGCATGTTTATACAGATAGCGGTGTAGATATTTCCATGTATAAACAGATGTCTGCGTATATATTTCCATGTTTAAACAGATGGCGGTGTAGATATTTCCTCGTTTATACAAATAGCGATGTAGTTATTTCCATGTTTATACAGATCACAGTGTAGATATTTCCATGTTTATACAGATCGCGGTGTAGATATTTCCATGTTTATACAGATAGCGGTGAAGATATTTCCATGTTTATACAGATAGCGGTGTAGATATTTCCATGTTTGTAGAGATAGCGGTGTAGGTATTTCCATGTTTGTTGACATAGCGGTGTAGATATTTCCATGTTTATATAGATGGCGTTGTAGATATTTCCATGTTTATACAGATAGCAGTGTAGGTATTTCCACGTTTATACAGATAGCGATGTAGATATTTCCATGTTTATACAGCTCGCGGTGCAGATATTTATATCTTTATACAGATGGCATTGTAGATATGTCCTTATTCACTCAGATGGCGGTGGAGATGTTTCCATGTTTATACAGATGGCGGAGTAGTTAGTTCCGTGTTCATGGAGATGGCAGTGTAGATATTTTCATGTTTATAGAGATGGCGGTGTAGATATTTCCCTGTGTATAGAGATAGCAGTGTAGATACTTACATGTTTATACAGATGGCTGTGTAGATATTTCCATGTGTATACAGATGGCAATGTAGATATTTCGATGCTTATACAGATGACTGTGTAGGTATTTCCATGTTTTTACAGATGGCAGTGCAGATATTTCCATGTTTATAGTGATAGCGGTGTAGATATTTCCATGTTTGTACAGATGGCGGCGTAGATATTTCCATGGACATGCAGATGGCGGTGTAGATATTTCCATGTTTATACAGATAGCGGTGTAGATATTTCCATGTTTACACAGATGGTGGTGTAGCTATTTTCGTGTTTATTCACATGGCAGAATAGATACTTCCATCTTTATGGAGATGGCAGTGTAGATATTTTCATGTTTATAGAGATGGCGGTGTAGATATTTCCATATTTATAGAGATAGAGGTGTAGATATTTCCATCTTTCTACAGATGGCAGTGTAGATATTTCCATGTTTATACACATGGCGGTGTAGATATTTCCATATTTATACAGATGTGTGTGTAGATATTTCCATGTGTACACAGATGGTATTGTAGGTATTTCCATGTTTATACAGATGGTGGTGTAGATATTTCCATGTTTATTCAGATGACTGTGTTGATATTTCCATGTTTTTACAGATGGCAGTGTAGATATTTCAATGTGTATAGAGATGGCGCTGTAGATATTTCCATGTTTATACAGATAACGGTGGAGATATTTCCATGTTTACAGAGAGCAGTGGAGATATTTCCATGTTTATACACATAGCGGTGTACATATTTCCATGTTTATAGAGACAGCGGTGTAGGTATTTCCATGTTTATACAGATAGCGGTGCAGATATTTCCATGTTTATACAGATGCCTATGCAGATATTTCCATATTTATACAGAGGGCTGTGTAGATATTTCCATGTTTATACAGATGGCAGTGTAGATATTTCCATGTTCCTACACATGACTGTGTAGTTATTTCCATGTTTATACAGATGGATTTGTAGATATTTCCATGTTTATAGAGATAGCGGTGCAGATATTTCCATGTTTATACAGATAGCGGTGTATATATTTCCATGTTTATACAGATCATGGTGTAGATATTTCCATGTTTATAGAGATACCGGTGTAGATATTTCCATGTTTATACAGACCGCTGTGTAGATATTTCCATGTTTATAGAGATAGCGGTGTAGATATTTCCATGTTTGTACATATGGCGTTGTTGATATTTCCAACTATACACAGATGACCGTGAAGATATCTCCATGTTTATACAGATGACGGCAGAGATATTTCCATGGATATGTAGATGGCGGTGTAGATATTTCCATGTTTATAGAGATAGCCGTGTAGTTATTTCCATGTTTATATAGATAGCGGTGTAGATATTTCCATGTATATACACATGGCTGTGTAGATATTTCCATGTTTACACAGATGGCGGTGTAGATATTTCCATGTTTATACAGATAACCGTGTAAGTATTTCCATGTTTATACAGATGGCGGTGTAGATATTTCGATGTTTATAGAGATAGCAGTGGAGATATTTCCATGTTTATACAGATAGCGGTGTAGATATTTCCATGTTTATACTGATCGTGGTGTAGATAGTTCCATGTTTATAGAGATGGCGGTGTAGACATTTCCATGTTTACACAGATTGTGGTGTAGATATTTTCATCTTTCTACAGATGGCATTGTAGATATTTCCATGTTCATACAGATGGCGGTGTAGTTATTTCCATGTTTATATAGATGGTGGTGTAGATATTACCATGTTTATACAGATAGCGGTGTAGCTCTTTCCATGTTTATAGAAATAGCAGTGTAGATATTTACATGTTTGTACAGATGGCTGTGTAGATATTTCCATGTGTATACAGATGGCAATGTAGATATTTCCATGTTTATACAGATGACTGTATAGGTATTTCCATGTTTTTACAGATGGCAGTGCAGATATTTCCATGTTTATAGAGATAGCGCAGTAGATATTTCCATGTTTGTACAGATGGCGGTGTGGATATTTAAAAGTTCCTACACATGACTGTGTAGGTATTTCCATGTTTATACACATGTCTTTGTAGATATTCCCATGTTTATAGAGATAGTGGTGCAGATATTTCCATGTTTATACAGATAGCGGTGTATATATTTCCATGTTTATACAGATCGTGGTGTAGATATTTCCATATTTATGCAGATACCGGTGTAGATATTTCCATGTTTATACAGACCGCAGTGTAGATATTTCCATGTTTATAGAGATAGCCGTGTAGATATTTCCATGTTTGTACAAATGGCGGTGTTGATGTTTCCATCTATACACAGATGGCCGTGTAGGTATTTCCACGTGTATACAAATGGCATTGTAGATATTTCCATGTTTATACAGATGGTGGTGTAGATATTTCCATGTTTACACAGATGACTTTATAGGTATTTCCATGTTTATACAGATGGCGGTGTAGATATTTCCATATTTATACAGATAACGGTGTAGAATTTTCCATGTTTATGCAGATAGCGTTGTAAATATTTACATGTCTATACAGGTCACGGTGTAGATATTTCCATGTTCATAGAGATAGCGGTGTAGATATTTCCATGTTCATACAGATAGCGGAGTAGATATTTCCATGTTTATACAGACTGCGGTGTAGATATTTCCATGTTTATACAGATAGCGGTGCAGATATTTCCATGTTTGTACAGATGGTGGTGTTGATATTTACATCTATACACAGATGATCGTGTAGATATTTCCATGTTTATACAGATGTCGGTGCAGATATTTCTATGGATATGTAGATGGTGGTGTAGATATTTCCATGTATATACAGATAGTGCTGTACTTATTTCCATCTTTATATAGAGAGCGGTGTAGATATTTCCATGTATGTACACATGGCTGTGTTGATATTTCCATGTTTATACAGATGGCGGTGTAGATATTTCCATGTTTATACAGATAAATTTGTAAGTATTTCCATGTTTATACAGATGGCGGTGTAGATATTTCGATGTTTATAGACATAGAAGTGGAGATATTTCCATGTTTATACAGATAGCGGTGTAGTTATTTCCATGTTTATATAGATAGCGGTGTAGATATTTCCATGTATATACACATGGCTGTGTAGATATTTTATGTTTATACAGATGGCGGAGTAGATATTTCCATGTTTATACAGATAACTTTGTAACTATTTCCACGTTTATACAGACGGCGGTGTAGATATTTTGATGTTTATAGAGATAGCAGTGGAGATATTTCCATGTTTATAGAGATAGCGGTGTAGATGTTTCCATGTTTATACAGATGGCGAAGTAGTTAGTTCCATGTTTATGGAGATGGCAGTGTAGATATTTTCATGTTTATAGAGATGGCAGTTTAGATATTTCCATGTTTACAGAGATAGCAGTGTAGATATTTACATGTATATACAGATGGCTGTGTAGATATTTCCATGTGTATACAGATGGCATTGTAGATATTTCCATGTTTATACAGATGACTGTATAGGTATTTCCATGTTTTTACAGATGGCAGTGCAGTTATTTCCATGTTTATAGAGATAGTGATGTAGACATTTCCATGTTTGTACAGATGGCGGTGTTGATATTTCCATCTATACACAGATGGCCGTGTAGATATTTCCATGTTTATACAGATGGCGGCAGAGTTATTTCCATGGACATGCAAATGGCGGTGTAGATATTTCCATGTTTATACAGATGGCCGTGGAGATATTTCCATATTTATACAGATGGTATTGTAGGTATTTCCATGTATATACAGATGGTGGTGTAGATATTTCCATGTTTATTCAGATGGCGTTGTAGATATTTCCATGTTTATACCAATAGCGGTGTTGGTATTTCCACGTTTATACAGATAGCGATGTAGATATTTCCATGTTTATACAGCTCACGGTGCAGATATTTATATCTTTATACAGATGTCATTGTAGATATGTCCTTATTCACACAGATGGTGGTGTAGATGTTTCCATGTTTATACAGATAGCGGAGAAGTTAGTTCTGTGTTTATGGAGATGGCAGTGTAGATATTTTCATGTTTATAAAGGTGGCGGTGTAGATATTTCCCTGTTTATAGCGATAGCAGTGTAGATATTTACATGTTTATACAGATGGCTGTGTAGATATTTCCATGTGTAAACAGATGGCAATGTAAATATCTCCATGCTTATACAGATGACTGTATAGGTATTTCCATGTTTTTACAGATGGCAGTGCAGATATTTCCATGTTTATAGAGATAGCGGTGTAGATATTTCCATGTTTATACAACAGTCTGTGTAGATATTTCCATGTGTATACAGATGGTATTGCAGGTATTTCCATGTTTATACAGATGGTGGTGTAGATATTTCCATGTTTATTCAGATGACTGTGTAGATATTTCCATGTTTTTACAGATGGCAGTGTAGATATTTCAATGTTTATAGAGATGGCGCTGTAGATATTTCCATGTTTATACAGATAACGGTGGAGATATTTCCATGTTTATACACATAGCGGTGTACATATTTCCATCTTCATAGAGACAGTGGTGTAGGTATATCCATGTTTATACAGATAGCTGTGCAGATATTTCCATGTTTATACAGATGCCTATGCAGATATTTTCATATTTATACAGAGGGCTGTGTAGATATTTCTATGTTTATACAGATGGCAGTGTAGATATTTCCATGTTCCTACACATGAGTGTGTAGGTATTTCCATGTTTATAGAGATAGCGGTGCAGATATTTCCATATATATACAGATAGCATTGTATATATTTCCATGTTTATACAGATCGTGGGGTAGATATTTCCATGTTTATACAGACCGCAGCGTAGATATTTCCATGTTTATAGAGATAGCAGTGTAGATATTTCCATGTTTGTACAGATGGCGGTGTTGATGTTTCCATCTATACACAGACTGCCGTGTAGGTATTTCGATGTTTATACAGATGGCGGTGTAGATATTTCCATGTTTGTACAGATGGCGGTGTTGATGTTTCCATCTATACACAGATTGCCGTGTAGGTATTTCCATGTTTATACAGATGGCGGTGTAGATATTTCCATGTTTATAGAGATAGCGGTGAAGATATTTCCATGTTTATACAGATAACGGTGGAGAAATTTCCATGTTTATACAGATAGCGGTGTAAATATTTCCATGTTTATACAGATCGCGGTGTAGCTATTTCCATGTTTATACACATCGCGAAGTAGATATTTCCATGTTTATACAGATAGCGGTGTAGATATTTCCATGTTTTTACAGATATCGGTGTAGATATTTCCATGTTTACACAGATTGCGGTGTAGATATTTCCATCTTTCTACAGATGGCATTGAAGATATTTCCATGTTTATACAGATGGTGGTGTAGATATTTCCATGTTTACACAGATGACTGTATAGGTATTTCCATGTTTATACAGATGGCGGTGTAGATATTTCCATGTTTATACAGATCACGGTGCAGATATTTCCATGTTTATACAGACCGCGGTGTAGATATTTCCATGTTTATGCAGATCATGGTGTAGATATTTCCATGTTTATACAGATCGCGGTGTTGATATTACCATGTTTATAGGGATACCGGTGCCAATATTTCCACGCTTATACAGATAGCGGTGTAGTTATTAGCATGTTTATGCAGATAGCGGTGTAGATATTTCCATGTTTATACAGCTCGCAGTGCAGATATTTATATCTTTATACAGATGTGATTGTAGATATGTCCTTATTCACACAGTTGGTGGTGTAGATGTTTCCATGTTTATAGAGATAGCGGAGTAGTTAGTTCCGTGTTTATGGAGATGGCAGTGTAGATATTTTCATGTTTATAGAGACGGCGGTGTAGATATTTCCCTGTTTATAGAGATAGCAGTGTAGATATTTACATGTTTATACAGATGGCTGTGTAGATATTTCCATGTGTAAACAGATGGCAATGTAGATATTTCCATGCTTATACAGATGACTGTGTAGGTATTTCCATGTTTTTACAGATGGCAGTGCAGTTATTTCCATGTTTATAGAGATAGCGGTGAAGATATTTCCATGTTTATACAGCTGTCGGTGTAGATATTTCCATATTTATACAGATGTCTGTGTAGATATTTCCATGTGTATACAGATGGTATTGTAGTTATTTCCATGTTTATACAGATTGTGGTGTAGATATTTCCATGTTTATTCAGATGAATGTGTAGATATTTCCATGTTTTTACAGAT